>NW_026596069.1:4648169-4744555 GCF_907164565.1 Psammomys obesus
CCCCCCCCCCCCCCCCCCAGGGACGGTATCTTGTCTTTAGGATCGTAAAAAAATTATTTTTTTTCATAGTTAAAACAATACTGAAATAAATGGCCCTTGGGTTTCTGTGTAGCTGCCACCTTACTTCAAAAGGCTGCAGCAATATATAACCAAAAATGGATAAATTAGTCACGATGCAGTTAACCCTTTTAAGAATGTTTGCATACATGTATTTATTTATCTGTGTATGTAGGCACACACACTACAGCGTACATGTGAAGGTGAGAGGACGACAGGAGTTATTTTTCTCCTACTGTGTGGGTTCTGGGATGAGCTCAGGTTATCAGGCTCAGAGGCAACTGTACCTTCTGAGCCACATTTCTAGCCTACCATTTCCCCCATGCTGACAAAGGAACCAGGGGGTCTTGGGTGTCTAGCAAGGGCTCTAGGACTACTTATACCTGAGGTCCTTGGCCTTTTGAGACAGGGTCTACTTTGTAACCCAGACTGACCTTGAACTTGAGATCTCTGTCTTTCAAGTGCAAGGATTTTGGATATACTCTATCATACTTGGTGACACTGAGTGAACATACTTATAATAATCATACTTTCCTGAGGAATATCCCAAACACAGACAATGAAGTTCTCACATTATGAATTTTTGACAAGTTTACTAAGGAGACATTACAGACAACCATGACTGGTCTGTGCAGACAATTGAAGCGCTGACACTTCCTGAGTTTTAACCCCTGTGCTTGGTGGAAGGACCTCACTGAAATGCGAACTTAACAGTTATGACTGACTAGGGACTGAGAGGAATACAAGCAAACACTGCAAGGCAGATTCACTGGGAGCAAGCTACGCGCAACGAGGTCAAAAGTCAAAGTTGGCTTCTCAAAGAAAAGGGGTACATGGAAACCCAGTGGGGCAGGGCATGGTATAGTTCTATGCCTCAAGAATTGAGGCAGAAGATTCACAAGGATCATTTGTGTTCAGGAGTTTAAGACAAGACTGAGAAATATACCAAGACCCACTTTCATACAATCAAGCATATTTGGAGACTATGTAGCTATTTGTAAAGAAAAAATTGGACCTATACCTCACAATCTACCAGGATAAATACTAAGAGGACTAGACTTCTGGCAACTGAAAATGTACATGAAGGAAAGATGGGAGAATTCTCTCACGAGGCTACCGTGGAAGGACTCACATAGGGACGGAGAGAAGCAGCTCTTAGCTGTCTTCTGACCTCTATTCGAGCACCATGGCACAAGTGCCACATAGGTACCACACAGACAAGAAACAATTACAAAAATACCTATTCTCCTTCTCCCTCTCTCACAGTCATCCTTTTGAGATGATGTCTCGCTTTGCGGCCCAAGCAAATCTCAAATTTCTAGGACCCTGCCCCGGCTTTCCCAAGTGCTGACATTACAGAAGCATGCCACCATCTTCAACTCAGTCTTAAAAAGTAAAGCAGGCGGGGTGGCACATGACTGTGACCCTAGCACTTGGAAGGTAGAGGCATGAAGATCAGGAGTTCAACCATTTTAAGAATGTGGTCATTTGGGTTAAAGAAACACACAAACAAAACAAAAAGGAATACATGACTATGGTTAAGCATATTTACAACCTCAGTAATTTAGAAGGGCAGGAGGACAGTGTTTGAAGCCAGCTTCAAACTGTACAGAAACAAAATGTAATAAATATTTAACATTCAAAGACATAAACAGTGGTTCATGGTTATCCCAACATTTTGGAGGCTGAGGGAGGCGGTTCCTAACATTCCAGCCCAGCTGCAGACATTATTGCTTATTTATCAGAGTGTGAGGGAGTTTAAACTGGTATAAACTAAGGCAGGTAATCAGATGGTAGCTGTGGAAAATTGGGATTACCTAGTGCCCTGATCAATTTATGTTATAGATGTGTTTGCACATGTAAAAAACAGCACAGTATAAAATGTGCACACACGTCGACTATCATGTTATACGTCTTGAATCTATTTATAAGGGACTGTTACAGTGCTACCACACGTGACAAAATGTTATGCATCGAGATGGATAGCTTTCAATGCATTATAGGAAAAAACAAACGCAAAACAGGATAAAGAGTTAAACGTTCTTTGTGTGTGCAGATACAGTCAAATTGAGATAAGTTCTCACTTTACACTATTTACTCCTAAAGAACATTTGATTGTAAAGAATGTTTGACATGGGATGGATATTTTAGCAGCTGCTGACAGGTTGCCTTAGAGAGTGCAGCTGGGGATGAAGCTGAGTTGGTAACATGCTCCATGCTCTGGGCTCGGGAACCAGCACTGCAAAAATCAGGTGAGGTGGTGTAGGTCTGTAGTTCCAGTACTTGGAAGGTAGAAACAAGAGGATTAGAAGTTCAAGGTCATCCTTGGCTATATAGGCTAAGTTTGGATATGAGTTCAAAAAACAAAACACCACTCCTCCCAAATGGGGCTAGAAAGGTAGCTCAGGTTTGCAGAGGATCCTGTTTTGGTTTCTAACACCTACATGGCAGCTCACAACTGTCTTTCAACTGTAGTTCCAGAGGATCCAACATCCTCTTCCAGATTCCACCATGTGGAACACATGTATACATGCAGGCAAAATACTCATACACGTGCTGGCTTCTGCAGCACCTATGCTAAAATTGGAATAATACAGAGAAGATTAGGATGACATGTAAATTTATGAAGCATTCCATATTAAAAATACTCAAAAATAACAGAAACTGTGTCATCTGGAAGAGCAGAGCTCTTAATTATTATATCGTCCCTCCCACTCCCTAAATAAACAACACACCTACCCACCCATTTATTTTTCTTTTAAGATGTATTTATTTATTACGTATACAGTCTTCTGTGTGCATGTATGCCTGCAGGCCAGAAGAGGGCACCAGATCTCATTATAGATGGTTATGGGCCACCATGTGATTGCTGGGAATTGAACTTAGGACCTCTGGAAGAGCAGTCAGTGCTGTTAGTCACTGAGCCATCTCTCCGGCCACCCTACATATTCATTTTTTAGCCAGGGTTTTTCTATATAGTCCTGGCTGTCCTGGAACTCACTTTGTAGACCAGACTCTACACTAGCCTCAAATCCAGAAATCTACCTATCTCTGCCTCCTGAGTGCTGGGAGAGTCCACCACCTCCAGCAAAACAGAGTAGGTATTTTATTGTTTTTTGTTTTGTTTATTTTGTGTGTGTGTTTTAAGGTTTTATCTGCACTGGTGCTGCATGTCTGTCTGTGTACCACATGCATGTAGTGCCCAGCAGAGGCCAGAAAAATATAAACAAATCTTTAAGGAGGGTGGGAGGGAGAGGGAGGGAGGGAAGGAGGGAGAGGGAGAGGGAGAGGGAGAGGGAGAGAGAGAGAGAGAGAGAGAGAGAGAGAGAAAGGAAGTCTTACTTCCAAGATAAAAAAGAAGGAGAAAATACCAGTGTTTGGTGCCAATATTTCCAGAGTGAGCATATGCAGTATCATGAGCTTCCAAAGCTGTTTGAACAGTCAATACTGTACGAATTGTGCCATTCACAACCAGGCGGTCAGGAATCAATTTTATGAAGCTCAAAGTGTGAACAGTTACATCCCAATTTAGACCTGCTGTCACTGCCCCACTTCTTAAGCACTGAAAAACTGCCCTCCAGGGAAAAAGTAAAATAAAATGGAACTCATACTGAAAATGAAATAAAATGGTAGTAACGAGAAAGAAGCACAGAGAGCTGGTAAACGAGGACGAGGAGTGAATGCTTCCTATATACCCTCTTGTGCTTTTGGATTTTAAAATCATGTGACTATCATGTAGAAAGATGGTTAGGGTAGCCTGCCAAGAGCAGACAGCAGTGTGGAGGGAACAAGGAGATTTACAGCCATGTTTATGTAGCTTGGTCTTTGAACAACAATTTCAGACAAGCAAATCCTAGGCATATGTTAAATAATAAAGAAACAGTAGAAGAACATACTAGAAAAATAGGTTGCCTTGCAAAGGAAAAGAAATGCAAGGAACCTACAAACATATGTTAGACAAGAAAAGAGTGCTATTACTCCCTGTATACCTTTGCATTTCAAAAATGTGAACATGGATTAGAATGAAAACATGTTGGGGATGGCTTAGGAGGTTGAGGCACTTGCCAACAAGCCTGAGGGTCTGAGTCAGATACAAGATCCACACAGTAGGAAAGCTGTCCTCTGACTTCCATGTGTGCCATGACATGAATGTGAGCATGCATGCACAAACATAAAAATGTAGTAATAATTTTGAAAAGCCCTGGTACTACATCTCGCAGAGAAAATAATCATTTTTAAGTGACTTCTGAACACTTCCTACTCTGGATAGTGGGATGTAGTCTGAGAACAGAGAGAATTTTCCCTGAGCTAATTCAGTGATCTCCAATGATCTTATCAGCAGCAATAATCTATAAAGGGCTAAGCTATATAAGTCGACTTACAGTTTTGATTTTGTGTATCATATGATGAATAAGAGCAAGTCCGTATGTTAAAGTTTTAAGGAAGCAACATTTTCAGCGTAAAAAATATACATAAACGTAAAATCTAAGAATGCAAGCCAGGAAATGGTTCAATTGGTAAAATGTGCGCCTTGCAAACATGAGGACCTGATTCAGATCCCCAGGACCCAAGTGGTACTTAGAGGCAGAGACAAGTAGATCCCTGAAACATAAAAAGTCAGATATCCTGATGCGATGAAGTTGTAGGCTATGAAAGACTGTCTTAAACAAAAGATGGATGGTGTCTGAAGACTGACTGACACTCAAGGTTGTCTCTATATGTGGGCACCTACACCCATAGTGTGTGCACACTTTAATTTTTTTTAAATCTAAGAAAGGAAAAAACACAGTTTTTTAGTTCACTTGAAAATCTTGGTTCACAGAAAAGGCCCCAAAGGAATGCTACCTTAGATGCAATGAACTCCTTTAGAACCTAGTCCTTAGATTCTAAATACTAGTTTTCACTAGAACATAGCATGTCTGGAGAAACTGCTACTTTCAAGACCACAGAAGCAGAGAAAGTGAGAGTGAGCTTGTGATATTACATATCCAAAAGAAGTACTCAAAGACTAAAAGAGACACTGCGGAAAAAACAACAGGACAGAAGAGCAACACAGAGGAGCCAACTTCTGGGACAAATGGGAAAGGATGTGCTGGGGATTTTAAGACACAGTGAATAAACATAACATCTATTAAGGCCTCTACCAAAAGCATTCAGTCATCAACTGAGGCCATCCAGGTAGAAACTGCTCTATAACTTGCTAAGTTTTCTAATATTTTATTATTAAATATTAAAGTGGTCGACCTTTTCCCTCCCAAGCGGCACTGGAAATCAAAATTTCTTCCGTTTGTTTTGAGATAAGATCTAACTGTGCAGCTCAGTTGGCTTTAAACACTTAAATAACTTAAGTGAGTTCTGGAATTCTTATCTTGCCTCAGCCCCTTGACTGCTTTGTGTTGGTGTAATCAGAGGTGGCTATGAAGCAGGCCCTGGACTGGTCCCAAGCGAAGAATATGGGGCTAAACCATGGTCAGTGGAATCCCATGTGGACTGTGCTGCAACAAGAGAAGAGAGACGCTTTCTTGTTCTGAGTAATCCATCTTCAGTGGCAGGACAAAAGCAGCAGCTAAGAAAACTACCACAGGAAGCTAGGTGTTTCACAAATTTCCTTGTACCTCAGTGGATTGCTTTGGCTATAAAAAGCACAAACCCACCAATGGCTCATTTAGAACAAACAAAATTAAATCAAAGATGAAAATTCAAAGCCAGACATGGTGGCTCATACCCCAAATCCTTCCAGCTTAAAGGGTGAAGCACAGCAATTGCTCAGAATGCCAGGCTAGCACAGCAGCATAGTAAATTCCACGTCAGTTTAGAGGCTATAGAATGAGGAGAGAGAAGGGTAGGGAGAAGGTCAGAGGTGTGTGTGTGTGTTTGTGTGTTGCCAGAAGGAAACCACAATCTACTGAAAGATGGTCCAAGAATAAAAATGGCAACAGTAGAAGGAACCTAAGAAAGCACACCAGAAGTACTTTCCCTTGGTGCATGAAAATTGTGTCACGACCTTTAAAACTCATAGAAGTAACTGCATCTAAGAAATGAAAATAAAACAAATACATGTTCACAGGAAGGAGACAGAAATCAATGATCCGAGGTTTCGACAGAAGTGGGAGAGAACTGTTCAGCTCTCTCAGGTGTGAGGACACCACTGAGATGTAAACATGGGGCTCAATGCAGTAGTAAACACAGTAAGTTGTGAAGAGCTGTCCCGCAAGCTTGCAGTCCTAGCTACTCTGAGCAGCGTGGGCACAGGGCAAAACTCTATCTCAAACAAACAGAGAAGAAATGAAGAAATGACGTTTTCTTGGTGGTCAACAACTTTAATCCCAGAACTCAGGGAGGCAGAGGCAGGCAGACCTCTGTGAGTTTAAGCCTAGCCAAAACTACAAAGACTCAGTCTTAAAGAACCAAACCAAACCAAACCAAACCAAACCAAACCAAACCAAACCAAAAAAGTGGAGCATGGGAATAACTTAAAGAAAAAAGATATTTAAAAAGAGCCAACATATAGACAATTGAGCACTACTTCCTAAATAAAATATAATTGAAAGAATTCAAGCAACCTTTTTTTTCCCTCCGCTCAAGAGAGGGTCTCTGTGTGTAGCCCTGGCTGTCCTGGAACGCACTATGCAGTTCAGGCTGGCCTCAAACTCACAGAGATGCTCCTGCTTCTGTCTCTCGAGTGCTGGGATTAAAGGCGTGTATCACCATGCCTGGCTAAAAACAACAACAACAAACAAACAAACAAACAAACAAACAAAAAACCCAAGTATTTACTTACTTATTCATTTATTTATTATTGTTTTTTTTTTCCGACACAGGTTTCTCTCTGTAGCCCTGGCTGTCCTGGACTTGCTTTGTAGACCAAGCAGGTCTTGAACTTACAGAGATCCACCTGCTTCTGCCACCCAGAGTGCTGGGATTACAGGCGTGGCTCACCACGCCTGGCTAAAAAAACATTTTTTATAACTGGCACTGTACGTTACAGACGGACAAGGTCGAATTATGTTTGAAAATGAACTCTATGTAACAGTAACTACAAACCATGTCCTGGGGGCAGGTGCTGTTGCTCAGCAGTAAAGTGCCTCCTGCATACACAAAGCCCTAGGTTCAACGCGCAATACAGAAAAAAAAAAAAAAAAAAAAGATGCTGAAATCCATAAAGTAAGGTGAATTAAGGTTTTTTGAGAGGTTAGAGAAAATGAATCAGGCTTGGCTTCAGACTTTTCTAGAGCTCCCATTCCGCTTTAGAAGACAGGAGAAATACCGAGGAATTACTCAGAAAGAATATAGAAACACTAAAACACAAACAGAAAAATAACAATATGGACAACAAGAGTATAGTAACTAAACCATGGTATCTAGGAAATGAATCTGAGCACATGAGAATTCAAAATATTGTTCCTCCATGATAAGGCTTTTTTAGAGCCAGACAACCAACGGGAGATAACAGCATGCTTCAAGTCCTGGGTCTGGTCTCTAGGGAAAGCGCACACATGAACACATACAAGGTCCTTTTCGAAGATAAATAGATTTTACCAATCTAGTGACAAATTAGAGAAAAAAATGGCCAAAGAATAAAGGTAAAGTACTGAGTGTATTGACAGGAATAAGAGTCACTACCTGATGTATCTGGAATTTTACGTTCTGTATATGCTGAACCATTTTCATTACATTGGCTTATCTTTTTTGGGAGTTTCGGAGAATTCTATGGAACCACACAGGCCTGGTGCTTGTCTGGGTGATAATGCATTGATTTCTTTTCCTTCTAATCTTTCATAGAAATTGGTCTGTTTATACTTGCTGCCTCCAGAATACAAAGAAACTGGGTATTAGGAATTTATTAGAATTACAGACAGAAGTACAAAACACAACAGATAATTAAGATTTTTTTTAATGTAATTTGCCAGTGTTTCTCTCATGCCAAAAGTGGTGCCTAAAATGGAGAAAGCACTCAAAAACTTGCATGACTGAATATTAACAGTCATTTGGCAAAACCCAAAGGCCATTTTACTGAAATACTCAGAAATACACAGGAAAAGATTATTAAAATTATTAAAGTTAATAATTTAAAAACAAAGCCCTAAACCTAGTTATCATTGTATACCGAAGTTGAATTTCATCATACTATTTGAACGTACTAACATTTTAAAGGAGAAATAAGATTAAGAGTTTGTGCTGGGCAGCTGTTTCTTGATCCCTCAGGCAATATACGTAATTATCACCAATTATCTCCGTCCCAGTAGCTGGAACTAGAAATCAGTCGGTGAACCTGCTTCCTGTTGCACAGTAAGAGTGGTGGCTGAACGAGAATGGCCCCACAGACCCACAGAGTGGGGCGCTTGCTTGGTCACCGCGGAGTGGCACTGTTTGGAAGGGTTAAAAGGTGTAGCCTTGCTGGAAGAAGTGTCACTAGGGTGGGCCTGAGGTCTCAAGAGCCCATGCAATGCCCGGAGTCTCTCATGGCCAGCAGATCAGGATGTAGCTCGCGGCTGCACCTCCAGCTCCAGTTCTGTAGGGTGCTGCCATGCTTCCTGCTATGAGGACAATGAGCTAAACCTCTGAAACTGTCAGCAAGCCATCACTGAATGCTTTCTTGTGTAAGTGAGGTCTCGGTCATGGTGACTCTTCACAGCAACAGTGACCAAGACAGAAGCACTGCATCTCAATTAAAAATGCCTCAGGAGTTCTATTTCCGGTCTCTTCATTTTATCCATCTTGGATACACTCCAGGCACAACCCACATGTTAATAACCTGTAGGTTCATGACTTCTAGCACAGCTATCTCTTCTCTACCCATTGACAGCAATCTTAGTTGTTTCACAGATAAAACCCAAATTCAGGACTGAAAACATGGCTCAGTGGTTCGGAGTACATACTGCTCCCCCAGAGGACTAAGTTGGATTCTTAGCATCCATATCAGGTAAGTCACACCTGCTGTCACTCCCCCTCCAGGGGTACTGACACCTCGGGTCTCTGCAGGTACCTATACTCTCCTGTACATACCCACACACAGATACACATAATTAAAAATAATAAAAATATATCTAAAACAACCCAATATCACGAACAAAAAAGTTCTTCAGTTATCCCTCATTAACCAGACTTAACCTCTATGGCTCTGTAATTTTTCTTAAAAACAGGTCCCTATGTTACCCAGGTTAGTCTCAAACTCCTGGACTGACTCAAGTGATCCCCTATTTTAACTTCCTAAATATCTGAGACAAAGGTACACCACAGCACCTGCTTCTATAAATTTCTTCATTCTGTTGAGATCCCTTTTCAAACACCTTATCATCCCACAGTACCTACTAAACTTGTAATTTGTCTACAGCAAGACATACACCTTGTAACTTCAACCTTTTTTTGGAATTTGTAATCCCTTCAGTCTGGATGGATGTTCACACGTTCTCTGAAACACAGCACTTGACTTTGCACACTATGTACTGACGTCAGGCAACAACACTGAACACGGCCTGAGAACCTGGCTCCTAGTCAAGAAAGTTTTTTGAGAATTGCAATGTCTTACTGAATGTACATATTTTTCTGCTCTTACAGACACCAACTGGTTTAATTATGGAAAATGAAGATTTTAAATACTTTCTAATCATTCCTTGGCATCTAAGTATCAAATCAGGATGTTTCTTTAGTATACTGTGTTAGAGTGCTTGACTTGAAAATTGCAGTTTGATAACCACAAGACTTGACAAAAGGGATTACATAATTTTAAAAAGCTTCTACACAGCACAAGGAACATTTGCCAGGCAGGGAGTGGGAAGAATTGTTATCTATACTTCAGATATGGTGTTAATACATAAAATATATAAGGAACTACAAATAGTAAACAGCAAACAAAATGAAACTTCTGATATATATATACATGGGCTAATGAACCGAACAGATAGTTCTCAAAAGAAGAAACACAAATGACTACCAAGGAAATAGAAGTTAAAACTTTGGAGATTCCATTTCACCCCGATCAGAATGATTATCATCATGAAAACAAATGGGCAAGATACCTCAGGGGTAAATGTGCTTGCTGCTAAACCTCATGACACCAGTTCCATTTCTGGGACCTACATACTGGAAGGAGACAGGGGACTCCCAAGAGCTGACTTCTGAATTCATCACATGTACCCTGGCATGCACACAGCCTAATATAGGAAATAAGTAAATAAAATGTAATCTATATAAGAAAGAAAGCAAGTAATGCTGATGAGGACGTGGGTAAAGGGAAACCCTTCTTCACTGCTGATGGATGTGTAAACAGGAATAAAGGGGAGTAGGTATTTCTCAAAAACCTAAAAATATACCTACCACAAGACTCAGCTAAACCCCTCGTGGGCATGTTCCCAAGACCCCTATCTTACCACACAGATATCCACATACCCATGTTTCTAACTGCTCTACTCACAACAGGAAGAAAGAGTCAGCTTCGATACCCAGCAACAGATAAATGGGTAATGAAAAGGTGGCACATACACACGTGGTGTTTCATTTAGCAATAAAGAAAAATGAAATCTGCAATACAATGGATGGCTCTGGAAATTATAAAAGAGAGGCAACCTCGATTCAAACAGGTACACTGTCAACTGCAGAGCCTTGCTTTACATTTTATGCATGTACACATGTGGGTGTATGAGCATAGATCTTGAAACTTCAGTGAGGAAGGACAACAGATCCCATGTGATTTAATGTGGAAAGGAAACTAATAGGTATGTAAGTACAAGATAAGGGAGGACGAAGGGACAACGGGGAGAAGAAGAGAAGAAAATCAGGAAAACTAAAACTGAGGGGCTCGGGAGACCGTCCTGTTCAAAAGCACTTGCTGTGCAAGCATGAGAAGCTGAGATTGAATCCTCAGAACCCACATCAAAGCAGATGTAGCTCGACTGTCTAGAGTCCAGCACTCCTACAGCGAGAAGGGAGACAGAGGCAGGAAAATTCCTAGAAGATCACGGGACAGCTAAAAGAGACCCTGTCCCCAACAAGGTAAGAGCTTAGGACACACACTGAGGTGGGCCTCTGATCTCCACATGCTGTGAAGCATGCACATCCATTCATTCATAAATGTGCATGTGTGTACACACATTTGCATTCTATGTGGATAAAGCCTTTAAAGCCTTGTATTCTAATTAAAAACAAATAAAGGGGCTAGAGAAACAGCTCAGCAGTTGAGAACACTGCCTGCTCTGGCCAAGGTTCAGGTCCCATGACCCACATGGTAGCGCACAACTATCCGCAACTCTAGTGCCACTGAATCCAATGCCCTCTTCTGACTACAAGAGGCAGGCATGCATGTGGTGCACATACATACGTGTAGGCAGGGCAGTCATACCCATGAAACCAGCAAACAAACATCAAAAAAACCCAAGGTGAACATAAAAAATTGATGTTTAGTTCCTGATTTGAATTTCATTATGTCACTAAATGAGTAATGACTATAAATTGTGGGATTAGAACAGAATTTCCAACAATCTTGCCATTCTGTAGTACATGTTACATAAAGTAGCTCTCTCAGCATTGACAACTATAAAATGAAACCATGAACCAACTCTGTTAAATGCTGACGATACTGTGTCAAGTGAAGATGTACTGAGCCAAGATTTAATTCCTTAGTAAAAATAAATGGCACATCTACCTCATTACTATGGAAACTGACTTTCATCTCTAATAAGTGGTAAAATTATTATGTACATACTAATGAATTGCTTTAAGATACATCGCTTTTTAAAAAAGATTTATTTTTATTGTGTATGGGTCCTTGAAGGCTAGAAGAGGGTGGTAGGTCCCAGAGAGTTGGAGTTATAGACGGCTGTGCACGTCCAATGTTGGTGCTGGAAACTAAACTGAGGTCCTCCAAAAAGAGCAGCAAGTACTTCTTTCTTTCTCTTTCTTTCTTCCTCAATAAGTACTCTTAACTGTTCAACCATTTCTCCAGTACCTTAAAATACATTTCCTTACAATTTATTTGTGTTTGGTTTGTGTGCTTACTTTACATATCTATATATCTAGGATAAAATTTCTTGGGTGAGAAAAGTTTAAGAAGCTTCAATCTAGAACACAACTTAGAAAAAAGCACCTTAGTACACAGTTAAATGAAGGAAGGAAAGCAAAAGGAGAGAGATGTCAGCATGGCCCTTCTACCTTAGCGCTGAGTCAGCAGCGTGTGCTGCTGTTGTAGTGATGACGGGAGACTGAGCTCTGGTGGCCGAGACAGTTGCTACCACAGCAGGAGGGATCGTACTGGAGGTGGTCACAGGTGGACGGGACTAGAGGGGAGAGAAAAAAAATAGTTCACTTAAAGCAAAGGGCAAAATAAATACAGCAAACCAAACATTAAAACTCAGTTTTGGAGCTTAAGCCTCCAGGTGAGTGTGCCTGTGCCCACATGGAGGCAAGCCATTCTAACTTTTTCTAGGTATGTTATTCTAAGACAGGAGCTGTGCTGCATGTCTATAATCCTAGCACTTGTGAGGCTGAGAGAGGGGCCTGTGAGCTTGAGCCACGACTAAGCTACCTAAACTATCTCAGAAAGGAAGAAAAAAAAAAAAAGGGTTGGGGGCACAGGAAAGAAGAGCAAATGTCAGAGTAGGACACATGCCATTGTGTGGAAGAATGAATGACTAGCATATACAAGGTGCTGGGCTAAATTCTCAGCACTGCTAAAAAGGCAGGAAAAATGACTATTTTCTATTCGGTGTACTGGTACAATACTTTAGTCCCAGTGCTCAGAAAGGGGAGGCAAGTGGATATTTGTGAGTCAGAGGCTAGCCTCATCTTCACTGAGAATTCTCGACTAGCCAGGGCCACATGAAGAGACTGCCTCAATACAAGCAAACAGTCCCATCTTGTTTATATGGTCCATGACTCTATAATAAAACTAGAATAAAGATATTGTCCTAGTCTTAGTAGTAATTGGAAATTAATTGTTTGGCCTGCATAGTTTAATGTGGTGCTAAGTGGATATTTAAAATCTCACACATCCAAGGGCCTTCCCCAGGAGGCGTGAGGCTACTGGCTGAAGATGGTGGCTCTCAGGCCAAATCAGGATGCACAAGGCAAACAGGATGACAGGATTTTATGCTGGTAAGAGTCAAGGCCCTCAAAGTGGGGGAGAGGGAGGATGGTGTCATCCCCCATCCTCCCTTTCTACATTCTACAGACACTTTCTACATTTCCACACAATTATTTTGATTGTTTCTGTGTTTTCAGACAGTTTCTCTGCATAGCCCTGGATGCCCTGGACTTACTTTGTAGACCAGACTGGCCTTGAACTTAGAGAGAACCACCTGCCTCTGCCTCTCTAAGTGCTGGAGTTACAGGCATATGGCACCATGCCTGGCTTTTCTAACTCTTTTGCTGTATCTGTGTGTAACCCAGCAGGGTAACAACACAGAGGATGAGACTCATGGCCAAACTCTGGGCAGAGTTCAGAGAATCTTATGAAAGAAGGGGAAGACAGAAAGAAAGACCTGGAGGGGACAGAAGACAGAAGCTCCACAAGGAGAGAGGGAGGAAAAAAAATTCTGGGCCCAGGGGTCTTTTCTGAGACTAATACTCCAACCAAGGACCATTCATGGAGATAATCTAGAACCCCTGCACAGATGTAGCCCACGGCAGCTCAGTGTCCAGGTGGGTGCCCTAGTAAGGGGAACAGGGACTGTCTCTGACATGAATGTCAGTGGCTGGCTCTTTGACCACCTCCCCCCTCAGGGGGAAGCAGCCTTACCAGGCCACAGAGGAAGACAATGTAGCCAGTCCTGATGAGACCTGATAAGCTAGGGTAAGAGGAAAAGGGAGGAGGACCTCTCCTATCAGTGGACTGGGGGAGGGGAGTGGGAGAAGAGGAAAGGAGGGTGGGATTGGGGGGGACTACAGCTGGGATACAAAGTGAATAAACTGTAATTAAGAAAAAATATTTTTTTTTTTTTTTCTGACAAAGGAGCTCCACAATGGCACCACAAAGATCATTTGTCCACTGTTGCTATTCCTGTCACCTGAGTCGTGACTCACCCTTTTCCTGGCCTTCATAGATGCAATCAAATCACCAAATCCTCATGAAGAAAAACATTACTTTTATACTTTCTTGTTCGTTTTTGTGTGTGCACAACATGTACGCCCCACGCATGTGCTCCTGGGTGCCTGACTGTGGTGTGAGAGGGTAACCTGTTCTCTCCCTCAAGTGTGCAGGTCCAAACAGAACTCAGGTTATCTGGTTTGGCTGCAAGTGCTTTCACTGGCTGAGCCATGCTCCAGTCCCACTGCCCATTCTCTACCTTTACTTTTAAGCTCTCCCCTTACCTGTTGCTCCTACTGTATACAGCTGCTCACCTCACACCGCAGCTACTGCTGTTGCTCTCTCCCCGGAGACTGAGCTCTCTGCCTTGCTTCTCTTGATATACTCTATCATATCCCTGAGGTTTAAATGTCATGTATCTTGTTTTCAGGAAGTTCTTTTGCTTTACTTTCAAACTTTAAGTTAATTCTCTCTTGTCTTTTCTGGGAGAAGCAAGGGGTAGGGTCTTATGTAACAAACGCTGGCCCCCACTATTGTAGTTACGGATAATGCTGAATTTCTGGCCCTCCTGCTTTACCTGCAATGTGTTGAGATCAGACATGGGTTACAACATTTGCTTTTTCTTTTATTTTTGAGACAGGGTCTCTCTCCAGAGGTCTGTCTGGTCTGGACCTCACAGAGATCTGCCTGCCTTTGTCTCCCAAGCGCTGAAATTAAAGCTGTGCACCACATCTGACGACACCTTCTCTATGTAACTAAGCTAGATACACGTTTCAAAAATTACTTGATCATATGCTGCTGGCTCTCTACTATCTATAAAATCAAGATCACAGTCTACATCCTACAGTCTTTAATTTAGAAACACCACTAAATCTTTTCTTTCCTTTGAGATTTTAAAACAATTCTTATTTTATGTGCATGGGAGCCTTGCTTGCATGAACATCTGTGTACTACATGCACACAGGGCATGTGGAAGTCAGAAGAGGGCATTGGAACCCCTGGGACTGGAATTAAAGATGGTTGCTGGTACCATGTGGACCTGGATCCTCTGAAAGAGGAGTTAGTGCTGCTAACTACTGAGCCATCTCTTCTGCATTTGCTTCTCCTTGTCATACAGTATAATTCTATTACTACTGAGACTATAGAATGCCTTGAATAAAAGCTGGAATTAAAAGATGTTCAAGCACAGCTTGGATACTAGCATGCTTGCCTGGCATGCAAGAGGCCTTGGGTTTGATTTTCAATATGAAAAAAAAAAAAGGTGAGTGTGTGTACACCACCAGAAATGTACTCAGTAGCTGAACTGTCTGAAAGGCATATGCATAAAATGTACATAAGAACTTTAGGTGTTTCCAGAGCTCTACCCAAGATACAACCGCCATTTAACTAGCCTTTCCCAAACACTGTCGGTGGCAGTCGCTGTCTTCCTCGCTACTCTTCATGTCCCTCTTCACTTCGTTAGCACCGGCTGTCTCACTTGTCACTTTCCCAACAAATTCTTATTATCCGTGTCTTACGGTTGCACTGCTGAAAGGGCATCCTCTAAACTGCAAAGCCTTGAAACTCAACTGAGAGTAGTCATGGGGGAATGAAGTCTCTCAGTGCCTGGTGGCGTGCATGGCTATGGTCAGCCATGCTGGCTGAGTATCCCTGACCCCAACATGCCTGGATTGGCTGGTGAATGAGGTGCTGCACTGCTGGCTGGGCTGTAGCAGCATTTGGCAACTGTGACGTTGGCCTCAGGACCGTGGTTACTTTAGAGCTGGACATCACAGCAGCAGCTGCTGCACCTGAAAAGAAAACATTATCAGTACGGCCTACTGACGAATTGCTTAATGAAGCCAATTGTATTTCCCAGGAAAGGCATAACTAGTTAAACCTGGGCAGCATGTGGATTTTCAGCTCCAGTATACTATGTACACATCTTACTTTTTATCAAAGAAAATTAGGAGAATGAGTATTCAAGGGTTGAAGTACTGTGTTCTGTTTCTGAATTTTACATGCATTTTAAATTGCAACTAGGAAGTATAAAAGTAACAATCTGGTTTGGTGCCATAAGACCAACATAGTATGGTGCCAATGCCTCCATTCTAAGGCTTAAACACAATAGTCACTGTGACATGTTGTCACCTTCTGATGCTGCCTTTGTTCCCTCAGTGCAGATATCTACATTGTAGCGTAAGGCAATTAGAGCCTTAGCTTTGACAGTACAGACTTCTAAGAGTCAATGAATGGCATGTGGGAACTGCTGGGTTTTGTCGGGACTGAGTCAACCTAGTTTAGTTTGATTTTTTTTTCAACAATTTCCAACATTTACATTCTAGCGGAAGGCTAAAACTCCTTAAATTTATTGCAACTTATTTTAACTTACTTATAAGAATAAATCAATCTTATTGCAATGGATACTAGAAATTGAATAAACATTATCAGTAAATGTAAAAAATGTATTAGAAGCCAGGTGTGGGTACAAACCTGTAATCACAGTAATTGAAAGGTAGAGGTAGGACGATTACTGTGAGTTCGGGGCCAGCATTCTATCAAGTTCTAGGCACATCAGGGCTACTCAGCAAGACCCTGTCACAAACACAACATAGCCAGGAGTGGTATTGTGAGTCTGTAGTGAGCACTTAGGAGAAAGCTGCAGGAGGACCACAAGTCTGAGACTAGCCAGGGTTACTTAGGAAGACTGCCTCAAGATGACAAGAAACTCTTCCTTTAGATTTACAAATGGACTTATTACACTGCAACTCTGATAAGCACACAGCAGACCTTGTTAAAAGTCGCTGTCACTGTAGGTTGATCTCTACTGCCCTGTGACTTCAGGTTGACTGTGCACACATTCGGTCACCCTGTCCTCTGACCAATGTGCATCTGCTACTGTGTTTCCAGAACTTGAGAACACGTGCAGTCGTTACCTCGAGGTAAGTGGGAAGCTCCAATGTGAAGAGGGGGCCCGGGAGCATTGCTGCGGATAATGGACATCTGAACATTTGTGGTCATAATGTGATGCAGGTTACTGGGATGTCCCTGGAAGAATCAGGATAAAATGCAATTTTCACAAGAGGGGGTCTTAGCCATTGCCAACAGAAAGTCAGGAACCCCCTTTCAAATGGGGTTGTTCTTCATTTTTTTTTCTTTTTCTTTTTTTTCCTTTTTGCTGTTTTGGAGATTTCCTGGGCAAAAGCATATGATTCAAGGGCTCTACACTGATCTAAACTCTCAAATCAGGCCTTTCCTTTTCGATACGTCTACAATCATAATACCCTTCGCACACTCAATCTCAATTGTCAGATAGGCAGCATCCTAAGGGAAAGGGATTCTGAGAGCACTTAGCTACAGATTTTTCATCTACTGCATTATAATGAAGACCCTGCCAACAAGCATGTCAGAAGTATGCGTCAATAGGCCCAACTAGATCCCAGTACCAGAGGAGATATCTATTTTTAGTAACTCATATGTGCAACATCAGTTCTTCACACTTGTTTTCTCACATCCACTATCCTCCAAGAAAACCTAGACACTTTTAGCAACATCGTTAGGAGGTATCCTTGACCCGTAAGTACCATCTCCTACTCAAGCACAGGGGATGCTCATGATTATAGTGTCTGGCACAGTATATGCTCAGCAGATCCAGCCTAACTGATAACCAGCCTGGGCTTTACTCCTTTTGATTTCACCACTACTATCTCTCTAGGGGATCAGTAACCATTTAATAATTTAGGACAGTGCCTAATGTATCCCTGGAGTTAAAGTAGAAACGTCAACAGCTTAGCACTATAGTTAAAAAAAAAAAAACAAAAACAAATTAGTGAAAAAAAATAACCTGTTGTCCACTGATTGTCGCCACAGGAATGGCTGAAGCTTGAGGGATGCTGCTCTCCATAGTGACAGTAACCTGTCCTGGAACTTTCGGGGGAAGGGACATGGTAGAAGGAGGAGCTGGAGCAATGGGACGGCTAGGCATGGTGGGTTTCGGGGGCGGCTGCAAACAGAAAACCATAGGAGACATGTCAGGATCTTTGCTCTAGTGACACACACTTTACTCTAAAAGTCCAATCTGGAGAGCGGCGTACAGAATGGGACAGGTAATGTGGTCCACCTGTCAGCATCACAGCCTTTCTGTTAAACTACTGGTGTTTCATGGTATACAGGACAAAATGTACAAACAAGACTAAATGTTTTTTTCAAAGCCATACATCAAGTACAAAGCAGAACTGGGAATACAGCCCAGATTTGTACTGCTCTCACTATATGCCTTGTCTTCTATACAATCCTGCCTCTCACGTTTGCACACAAGTAAACAGCGCTCTCAGTAACTAAAAACATTAACCCAAGTAACACACAGAGCAGCATGCTCAGACACCCCCAAATTTGTCAGCTACTAAAAGCAAACCATAGAGAACAGTGTCAAGACAAAAGTCGGTACTGTTTGTAAGTGGAACAATTATCAACATCAAATTGTATAACAAGAGTTGTACCTGGTGGTACACACTTGCAGTCCCAGCAACTGGGAGGTAGTACCAAGAATACTGCCACCAGCTTGAGGCTAGCTTGGTCTACATGGGGAGTTCTGGGCTAGCCTGGACTATAGTGTAAACTTTTGTTTCATACAAATAAACTGATCAAACTACAATAACAAAAAAGGTTAACAGAGAAGCACCCGTGATGCCAAGTGCCCAGGACAGTCTCAGCGGTGCAGATCAGCAAACCTCTACATTCCAGGGAACACTGGAGTGACAGCCTGAGGGGAGAAGTTGAAGGAGCACCCTAGGACACAACCTAAGATTCTGCTAGCTTTGCTACAAGTGTGAGCTGTCTGCAGCCGCGGTTCGGTGTGAAACTTTACACTGTTACCTTCATAAGTCCTTCCGAGAAAGAGAGTGGTACCGCTGGTGTGAGGTGTGCTGGCGGAGCTGTGACTGCAACGGGAGTGGCCGAGGCAACCGCATGGTGTGCAGGCAGCATCTGGACCTGTGGGTAGGGCCTTACCACGACTGGCTCCTGCTTCTCTTCCCGGGGTGGCAGGGAGCTGCTAGGGCCCACGTGCTCCCTGGCACCAACATCAGCATCTCGGCCAGACTCATCGTTAACTAGTGAAGATATTAAGATGAAAAAGGAATATTACAGCATTACAGCTCTTTCTAAGGTTAATCGGTGTAATACAGAGTAGCTCTTGCTGTTAAGCTCAGGACTGAAACAGTGACCAATTCCTTGTGACTCTGTTTTCTTTATAGAGAAAGGGCCTTACTATTACGTCCAGGCAGACCTCTAATTTGCGATCCTCCAGTCTTACTTAGCTTCTGGGATTACATGTGTATGTCATGACCAGCTCTCATGTAAGGCTTTTTAGAGAGTCTTGCTATATAGTCCTGGATGACTTGGAACTCATTTTGTAGAGCCAGCTAACCCCAGACTTAGAGCAATCCTTCTCCCGCTGCCTTCCAACTGCTGGGGTTATGAGTGTGCCCCATGTCAGACACTTGTCTTTTCTCCTTTTTTAATAAGTGCTTTTGTTTGCATGTACTACATACGTGTGTACTTGGTGCCTGTGGAAGCCAGAAGAGGGCTTTGGCCATTCTGAAACTGGAGTTAAAGATGGTTGTGAGCTATTGTGTGGAACTGGGAACCAAACCCAGGTACTTGCAGGAGCAGCAAGTACTCTAACCTACTGCGCCATCACTCCAGCCCCTTAAGGCCTGTTCTGATGGACAGTGGAACCAAGAGTCAGAATTGTGGAATGCAAGACTTCCTCTGAATGTGAACACAGGGTCCTGACAGTTACTGAAAATAAGCTCAAATGTAGCTGGAGAGATGGCGGAGTGGAAAGGACATCCGCTGCCAAGCCTGGCCGCCTGAGTGTGACCTACAGAACCAACACAGCAGAAGGAGAGGCGGCACTGCAAGTGTTCCCCTCACGTGCACACAGATACGCATACAAAATTAAAGCAGAAAACTCCCAAACAGTTGAGAGTCCACTATAGGATATAATGTAACTTCATTTAAAAGTTTGCTTAATTTTTGAGAGAATATCTAACTCTGTAGCCCAGATTGGCCTTTGACTTGAGATTCTCCTATCTCAGCCTCTTTAAGTGTTCAGATTACAAGTATGTACCACCATGCCTGGCAAAAGTCATAAAAACTTGGCATTAAAAAGCTATTTCTAACCTTCCATCTGTAAGAGTTCCCTGCCTGAAAGATAGGCTGGTGCAGTAGTGGCTCAAAGCTTGTGGGAACAACCAACCACTATCCGAGTTGAGTGAAGGCTCACTCCAGGAGCTGGACCCTTCTCTGATACTGCTTGGGTGGCCAAGAACCTGAGACTAGATAGTCCACGGACGAGGGGAAACCAAATACTACTGTTCTGCTAAAGGAACATAGCAATAAAATGCCTCCTAATGACATTGATAGACTTAGAGATCAGTGCCTCGCTGAGCCATCACCGGAGAAGCTGCCTCCTGCAGTAGACGGGGACAAATACACAGACCCACAGCCAGACAGTATGCAGAATGAGAAACCTTACAGCACTCAGTCAAATCCCTCCCCTCAGTGCTCAGGGAACCCTGTGAAGGAGGAGGGAGAAAGAGTGGAAGAGCCATACAGGATGGAGGATACCAAGGAATCAAGGCCTTGGAGACACAACAGGGCTGAATCACACATGAACTCACAAACACTGTGGCAGGTACAAGCACAGACGGGGTCCTACAGCTGAAGGAAGACACATGGTCCCCAGCTCTAACCCAGAAGCTGTCTCTAGCTGATAGCTACTTGCAAATGAAAAATTAATTTTCTCCAAAGGAGTCTCACTGTGGAAACAAAACACTCTTAAGGGTAGGTTCTATGCCCAACAGTAGATGCCCAACACAAAATGAGAACTCAACAGCCTCTTTGGAGGTTGTCTCATAATCTTTCCCATCTTATAGGTTCTTTGTGCATATACATATTATGCAGATTTTGGTTTTTATGGGATTCGTATGTGTGAGAATGTGTTTCTCTGCATCTATATGCATTCCTTGTGTTTTCTCTTTGGCTCCTTTTCCTGTTTGGTTTTTGTCATATTCTGATTTGTTTATTTATCCTATAATTATTATTATTTCCCAGATGTCTTTCTGTTTTCTAAGGAGAGACAGAAAGGGTGTGAATCTAGATGGAAGGGGAAGTGGAGATTAACTGGGAGGAGCTGGGGGCTGTAATCAGAATATGTGGTATAAAAACCATTTTTAATTAAAAGGAAAAAACCCCTGTGAACTCTGAATATTAGCACTGACAGACATGAATATTTTCCTATAAAAAATTGTTAAATGTTTAGAATGCTCTATTAAATATAAATTTATTCTGTTGACAAGATTGATAAATTCAATATTATAACAACACTTTGTAGTAATTTCCTCTAAAGAAAAGTTTCCATCTTCAAGAGAAGCTCTAAGTCACAGGATGTTCTAAGGGGTGGTGAAACATTTCACTCTGAATCTTATTAGTGCAGGAAGTAAACAAGTCAAAGGTTTCAGGAAATCCCTGGAACTGACCAGATTCAGAGACCCCTGTTCCCCAAGCACATATGGGCTGTAAGGATTGCCAAGAGGCACTCTCAGGGTAGCTAAGGCACCTGAAACAGGCAGAACAGCCAGGCTGCCTGGAAATGACACTCTCCAACCTGATGAATTGTTGGTAGGTTGTTCAGTGGGCTCCAGTTTCCAGCTGTTGTAAATGAGAGCTCAGCACAGCACAGCAGAACACAGCACAGCACACCAAGGTGGGTTTTGGTGAGGCAGCTGTTTTTGAGTCATTTCTGCACCCACATTTCTATAATTAACTCCAATAAACTTGCTGGTTCAAGGTAGACTTTGGTGGTATTCTTACTTTGGCCTTCCAGGGGTTTCCTACATGTGAGAAGATGTTTATTATTCATGTTTCCTCAGAAATAGTTTCATACAAAAGTCAGGTGAATTCAAGGCCAGCCTTGGTTAACTTAGTGAAACCTGCACTCAAATAAAATACTTTTAAAAAGTTGGAAATATGGCTCAATGGGAGGTAGGTAGGTGCATGAGGCCCTAGGTTCAATTCCTAGAACCACAAAAAGTGGGGGAGAGGTTGGGAGAAAAAGGAAGAGAGAAATACAGGAAAGGGGAGAAGGAGGAGGAGTTTAATATATTTCCTAACACAAAGAACATATAATTCTCAGGAGTGGAGATAGGGATGGGAGGTACTACCCAAAAACATAACTTCCTATCGAAAAGTTAAGAAAATGGAAGAACAGCTAAGCATGGTAGTGCAAGCCTCTAATGTGAGTGACGGGGAGGCTGAGACAGGACAAGTACTGCAAGTCCGAGGCCAGCCTTGTCTAGTACCACTTTAGTCACTATGTTCTGTAGACAGAGCTCTAGGAGTTTGAGGCCAGTGTCATCTTTTCAGCAAATTCTAGGCAAGCCGGGGTTGCATGGTAATACCCTGTCTCTAAATACATAAAAATTGAGGCTTGAATATTAACGTAGTAAAGGATGACACTTTGTGAAAATACTAACACATTTGTTTTTTTCTTTCTTTAGGTTTTTTTGAGACAGGCTCTCATCAGCAGTCTGGTCTGGAACTTTCTTAACAGCTTAGCCCGACCTTGAACTTGCAATCCGTCTGCTTTTGTCTCCTGAGTGTCAAAACTGGAGATGTACGTCACCCAACTTCACAAAGTAATACCACGCTTAATTTTCATAACATGAAACATTTACTTAAGCATTAACATTTAAGTTATTTGAAAGACTGTATAGAAAATAAAGGTCCTTGAAAATCTATATACCGAGCATACAGTTAATGTTTCAATAAAATCTTTGGGAACTTCTCACCTCTTTTTAATTTGGCATGGGTTTTTATTTAACTACTTTTCAGTTAAGTGTAACCTATATAGAGGCAAGTAATTGTTAATGATATAGATTCACCCAATGTACCAATACCCAGTTAAAAACTAATATGGCCTTGGCTGCCACTTTGAGCTTTACATAAACTTATGAGAACACACCCTCCCTTCTTTCATTTACAGATATGACCGATGCACACTACTGCACAAGTCAGAAAATTTTCATTTTCAATGTCACACAGCTACTATGTGAATCAAGTTATCTTACTGTTAAGAAAAATTTAGGACAGGTTTCAAGCTTTGCTCTCACGAATGGCAGTACTAATAACATTCCACCGGATTCAAAGTACTACTGCTAAGTAATAGTAACTGTAATATATATCGCATCACTTTTGGCGGGGGACCCTATGTGGATGCTTGCTTTCATCTGTTTCATGCCTTCTAGAGGCCAAAGGTTGACAACGGAAGTCCTTGCTCTTCTTCTCTTCACCTTATGTTCTGAGACAGGTAGAGCTTGCCACTTTGGCTAGAGCCTCTGGAATCTGCTTGTCTCTGTCCCTCAACACTGGAGTGTATAGGCATGTACACACATGCCTAGCTTTTAAAGCGAGGGTATTGGTAATCTTAAAATCAGGCCATGCTTGCACACCAAGCACTTTACACACCAAGTCATCTTCTTGGCCCTGACTTACTACATCATTTATGAAATGCTGTGTGGGAGTCTACTAGTCTTTTAAAACTTCTGTATTCCTGATGATTATTTTATGTTCTCCTGAAAGCTTTGTCTAATTCTTCAGAAAAATGCCTCTGAAAACACAAGAGCTTTCAGAATATTTAGGTGAAAACATTTTTGTTTATTCGCTTTTTTGAAGGTTTTTAAAAGTTATTACTTTAAAATTATGTACAAATATATGTCTATGTGCACGTGCATGTTGAAGACAGGTGCCCTTGGAGTCCTGAAGAGGGTGTCATATTCCCAGCAGCTGGAGTTAGCTACAGGTAATTCTGCATCACCTGATGTGGGTGCTGGGAACTAAGTTAGGCCCTCTATGAAAGTAGGAAGTACTCTTAACAGCAGTCTTCTCTCTGGCCGCAAGCGTATTTTTTAGTTTACACATAGCTGACCTGATTCTCCCAGAGCACTCAGAATTTTTACATTTCAGATTTGTAATCACTTGACTGAATTACAGCTTAGTACAGTAGTTTTCCACCTGTGGGTGGTGAACCCTTTGTGGGACAAACAACCCTTTCATGGGGGTTGCTTAAGACCATCAGAAAACAGATATTTACATTATGATACATAACAGCAAAATTACAATTATGAAGTAGCAATGAAATAATTTTATGGTTGGGGTCACCACAACATGAGAACTGTATTAAGGGTCACATCATCAGGAAGGTTGAGAAGCACTGCTCTAGTGTCTGTGTGAAAAGAATTCAATGATTCTATAGAAACTTTCTCAGCACTCTTGTAAGCAGAATGGCGAAGTAAAACTATTAATGTTCAACTTTCAATGAGACTGTCAAAGTACTTTCCAAAGCAACTGTACCACCATTTTATGTTTCTGCCAGCAGTGCTTTTGGGATCCAGGCATTCCTCACCCTGACAAATCCTTCTATGAAGCCATTCTAGTAGATAGATACTAGGCATCTCATTAAGGCTTTAATTAGGAATGCTACAATGTCTAGCAATGATGAGCAGTTTTTATATGACCAAAAAGTCATTCAGTCTTCTTTAGTGACACGTATGTTCATCTCTTAACCATTTATAATTATAGGGAATAACCTACGTATAAAATCCACTAATTTGATAACATATCCTAATAATGTTGTAACCATAACTCATTTACTCACAGAAAACACAACAGAACAGTGGCCCATGTGCTACCAATTCCTTCTCTCTTGCTCTCTATTCCCTAGACAGCACTGGCTTGCTGTCATTACAGGTCATGTCCAGGATTCCACACACAGAGAATCATACAATGTGTGGTTCCAAGAGTCTTGCTTCTTTTCCTTAGCACACTACTGCAAGAAAATCCAGCCATGCTCGTGTGTGCAAATGTACTGATGTCCCACTAGGGCCACTGAACAGATACAATACAATTTGCTTATCTAGTCATCATCTGATAAACATTTGAATTTCCCCAGTTTTTGGCTAATGCAAATAAAAATTCTATAAATATCTGAGTACTAATCTTTGAATAAGCACACACTTTCACTTAACTTGGTTAAATAATGAAGGAATTGGATTGGTCAGTTTTGAGTTAGTATATGCTTAATTTAATTAATTAACTAATTAATTTTTTTTTTTTTTCCGAGATAGGGTTTCTCTGTGTAGAAGCCTTTGCTATTCTGGGCTCACTCTGTAGACCAGGCTGGCCCATGTTTAATTTTTTTAAGATTCTGCCAAACTGTTTTTCAAAGTGGCTAGACCACGTTCTACTGCTTCACAGTCACACCAACACATGAGATTCAGCCATTTAAGTGAATATATGTGGTTCTGAGGATGAAGAATATTAGGCATCTTTTCATATACTTCTTTGGCACTCAGTTTTTACGCCTGGTTTCTATTACATAGACAATAAATTATTTTTTTTCTTACACTTAAAAAATTAGGCTCTTTATCTTTTTATTATTTAGTTATAGGAGTTCTTTTTACAGCCAGAGTATGAGTCGTAACAAATACAGTTATTTAAAAATAATACATTTTTACCCTTTGTTTTGGACACTCCCTTTATAATGGTAATGACATTTTTTGAAATGAAGTTATTTTTAATATATATCAACTCTTTTACAATCAGTATTTTTTTTTTTTTTTTTTTGTCACCTAAGAAATTTTTGCTTACCAAAAACCTAGAAACTGTTTCACCTATGTTTTCCTTTAGAAAAGTTATGGTACATCTTGAATTAATTTTTTACCTAAGAGGAAAATAATTGTCAAAAGTCTGTTTGTCACCATATTCTTGTATTTTGGGGTGGGGCAAGCAAGAAGGCACCATGGGTAAAAACACTTGGCATGCAAGTCTGATTGATGACCTGAATTTGATCTCCAGGTCTCAAGGTAGAAAACAAACAAACCAACAAACAAAGAAATCCTACAAAGTTGTTTCCACACTGGTATGCTGGCTTAAGTTCATTTCTGTATTTGATTATACACTTTTGTTCAGAAACAAAAAACTGGCCATCCATCCATCCACCTATGAACAATGGCTATTTTGGGATAGTTTACTTTACTCTATTTATCTATATTATGTCAATACAACACCATCTTGATTATGAAATTTTGTGATAAGCTGTGAAATAAGGCAACAATGTCAATTTCCTTATAGTGAGTTCTCTGGGGTCATAACTGCTTTAGAAATCCTTAACCCCTTTGGATTTCCAAATAAATTCTAAAACTGGGCTGTCAAAATTCTACAAAAGAAAAACACAAGGGTGTTAATTATGATCTCTTTGCATGCATGCATGCATGCATGTATGTATGTATATATAACTTATGGAAGAAATGACGGCATTGAAAATGTAAGTACTTCAACTTGTGACCATGAAGATTTTTTATTTTCATTTACCTAGTTATTTAACCTCTCCCAGCATTATCTCATGGTCTTTAACCTTTGATTTTAGGTCTTAAATATACTTCTTTCTTTCTTTCTCTCTCTCTCTTTCTGTTTTGTTGAGTTTGGATGCTTAGTGCCCACAAAAAAGCTGAGCTCAGAGACATACACCTGTAAGCACAGCACCTGGTGGGGGTGGGAGCTGCAGGGGCAGATTCCTGAAGGTCAGTGGCTGGCCAGCCTAGCTAAATCAAAGAGCTATAGGTTCAGAAATTAAAGATGGAGCGCGACCAAGGAAGACACTTGATATTGATTTTTGGCACACACAGATACCCACACAAACACATACACTATGGAAAAATTCACTGTCTATCGCCAGTAGCTAGTCATACAATGAACATCTGCACATTGACTTTGTAGCCTATAATTTTACTACTGTCAGTTATTCTGACAGCTTTTTAAAAAAATACGTTTTCGGTATATATTGGTCATATTGTTTATGAATAAAGGCCATTTAATTTCTATCTTTCCAATTTCTATTGTTTGATTGTTTTCTTTCCTGGTGATCCAAACCAATTTTTCCCTACTAAAAAGAAATCAAGAAAACAGACAATTTCTTAAGCTGAAAAGTAGTCCAGGTAAACTACTTTTTAACCATTCTATAAACTAGAATGCATTAATCATTTCTCACTATGCTCTTTGGGCCTTCATTTAACTGTTTTCTCCATTCATTTGGATTTACTTATTATGGGAGGTTGGGGTTGCTAAGGATCAGACCTGGAGATCTGAACATTCAAGATAAGCATTGGGCCACTGAGCTACATTTGCAGCCATGTTTCCATTCATTTTCAACAGAAGATGAATCAGAACAGAATCTTGAAGTGTTAGCTGTTTCTACTTTGTAACTTAGAACATATGAACACACACTTCAATTCCTGGCATGCTTAGGACCCCAAATATCTCTTGTGAAACAGAGAAACATGTAACTACTTAGGTGAAAACTTCCTCTCTTCCTCCAGCCCCCTTCCACTGTGACCAGGGTCTAATGTGCTCCATGATAGCCTCAAATATGCTGTGTAGCCAGGGTGGATCTTGGACTCCTGATCCTCCCATCTCTACCTTCTAAGAGCTGGGATTTCAAGCATGTTCCACGTTGCCCCACGTACGTGGTGTTGGAGATGGAACCCAGAGTTTCGGTCTGCCTGGCAAGGACTCTGCTAAGTAGACTGCACTGACAACTGTAAAAAGACAGAAACGAAATTTCTGATGATCAAGAAGTTATCGGATGATGTTGGACTGGTTAGCCCTACTCAACATTTTTTAGAGAATAAAAAAAAAAAAAGACAAAGACATATTGATGTGGAAAATTTGGAAAATTCAAGTAGACTGTGAAAAATTTCAAAACTATTAAGATTAGGGCTGGGTCTTGAAATATGTGGAGAGTAGAGAAGTGAGGGTAAACTATGGAAACTGTCTAGAAAAGTTATTAAGTCTTGATTATTATCAAGACTCACACTGCAAAGCTCCAAAGATAATGTTCCTTTCCTTTTTCCATGTGACTCTCTACTTTTCCCCCTTCAAAAACCAATGTTCTTATCTCCATCTCTTTAAATTACTGTTGTGAACTTCTGCCAAAAGCAAAATTGTGTCAGAACTTTTTGGGGAGGAAGGGGGTGTCTCACATAACCCGTGGCCTTGAACTTGCTTCGTAGCCAGAGTTTAGCTACATTGCTTTACCCTGGTTAGCTTTCTTCAGCTACCCAAGTGCTAGGATTACAGGTGTGCATCACTATGTCTAAGAAGCAATAAAGAACTTTAGATGGCTATTCAACTTGTGCTATCCACTATAGCAAGTATATGCATATAAGGATTCAGGAGACACACAGGATCTAAATGTTGTAGAAGATACAGTCAGCAATGACATCTAGAAAATGACATAGAGACTGAAGCCTCAGGAAAAAAATCAGCCAAATAAATGACCCTGGAAAGGAAGAAAGGCTGTGCTACAGGGAAAATGGAGAAATCCCCATGCTATGGAAACTGGAAAACGTTATATGAAGAAAAAAAAAAAAAAAGAGTATATACATACTGTCCAGTAGAGAAGCATAGTGGCTTAAACTAAAATAAATCTGTAATTAAAAATTAAGTTAGCAGGAAGCAGTCAAAGCAAAAGCATTAAGCCCAAAATAGTATATAAAGGCCACAGCTCACTGTTAGATAAAGTCAGTCAGGCATGGTGGGACAAAATTGTGATCCCAGAACTCTCTTGAGGTAGGAGAATCTTGAGGCAAGCCTGAGCTATGTTATAAGCCAATGTTGCGGGGAGGGATGAGAGACATTCGAATACAGCTAATAGCAACTAGAGATGCTTCCGCCTCTGGCTTGAGTGAGAAATAAACAGCAGCAGCATTTGGCATAAAGAACATAAGAACTGGGGGCTGGAGAGATGGCTCAGAGGTTAAGAGCACTGGCTGTTCTTCCAAAATCCTGAGTTCAATTCCCAGCATCCACATGGTGGCTCATAGTCATCTATAATGAGATATGATGCTGTCTTCTGGCATGCAGGTATACATGTAGGCAGAACATTGTATACATAATAAATAATAATAATAAAAAAGACTATAAGAACTGGGTGGTAAAGAAACAGACCAGAAAAAGGATTTTATTTCAGCTTGCAATATATACTTAGCACAAAGTGAAACCAAATCTTGAAAATTGCTGACCAGCTTTGACAAATCTTTGATGATGAAAGGGGCTTATCTGGTGCATTTCAAGATGTTTAGTGCTTTAGTTGTGACAACTTCAATGTCCCTAGACATTGCCAATGATTGTTATATCACCCATCCCCGAGAATCAAGCAATCTACAGCACTCAAAGGACGTATGACAAATAAAAACCAAGTTGCAAACACGTGTATAAATATACTTTCAAGTCTCTTTTTCCAGGGCTGGGGAAATAGCTCAGTAAATAAAGTGTCTGTCAGCCTTGCCTACTCAGAGTCCCAGTCTCAGTGAGGGGACTCCATCAAAAAACAAGGTGGACCACTCCTGGGGAAGAACATTTGAGGTTGACTTCTGGCCTTTAAATACACACATACACATACACACATACATACATACACATACACACATACACACACACACACACCCCTCTGGCCTTTAAATACATACATACACATACACACATACACACACACACACACACACACACGCACAGTTTACGTCTCTTTTCCTAATCTTAAGATCTTAAGAAGCAAAACTTCTGTCATACTCACTGCTGGGTTCTCTCATTGCACTATCAACATACTTACATCCCACGAGCTAATTAAGGTAACATACGAATACATTTTAAAAATGATTTACTAAAATTGCACACTTACCCTGGCATATATAAATGACTTTAAAAAAGGGAAAAATGTCTTATTTTAAAAGCATATCAGCACACCCTTTCCTCAAAGTCAGGAACTAGTAATTAGAAGAAGACACTTGCTAATTTGAAGTTAGTAACGATCTTAAAACAGTAAGCAATAAGAAAGAAATACAACACATCTCACCTGTGGCAACTTGGTTCATCAATCCTGTGGAACCACTGTTTGTGATCTGTGATGGGGCTTGACTAAGCCCAGGGGAAGGGGTTCCTAACCGCGGAAACTGCTGAGAACTCATTTCCACCTGCAAAAACAAGTCATACCATTAGTACCAGATTCAGAAATTAGAACCCACATTGAGATCAAAGCATCTTTAGTACTCATGACATTTCTCAGAAAACAAAACAAAACACTGCTTCATTTATCCAAAACAGTGAGTTACGATAAATGGTGCAGACATCTGCTGAGGACTTTTGATGTACTAAGGCTAAATTAATAATGACAGCCTTTATACAAGTGTTGGAGGTTACTATAACTTCCAAAATACTTATGGATCGCTATATTTTAAAAGAGGTACTGAATGTTCCATACCCGCCAAATGGTAGTTTATTAACCTAACCATCTATGTAAATTTTTCTGTGAAAAATAGCATGGCTCTTTTAAAGACTCAAGCCGCACACCACAGTAAACAGAACCATAATTAGTATGTCATAATGTCCAGCCCCAAGAAAGGATTGGAAATCTTACATTAAGACCCGATGCTTGCGGAATCCTCAAACGCTTTTCCGTAAAGGCCTCCATTTAAGGATTTCCTTTCTTCCTCATCACGGACAACCCCCAACAACTCGAGGCAAGGGTAGGATTCGAGACCTTATCCCTGATCTCCAAAATCGTCCTCCACTTCTTCCTCCGGAGTCAGGCTTCGCCGATCTCCCCTCCACCCCAAGCGAACCCCATTTCCCCTCGGAGATCCTAGCACACACGTCTGTCTCCAGACACCGCGGCTGGTCGAGGCTCTGCCTCCCGGGGAAAACGTCCCGGGGAAACCCTCCTGGCAAGACAGGCAGCGTGCCTTCTCCTCCGCGCCCGCCACGAAGGGCTCGAGGGGCTCCGCGGGCACGGGGGGGAACGCGATTCCGAACGCGTCCCCGGCCCGCCGCAGCTCAGCCCGCCTGCAACACTCGCCCCACGGCCGGGCGCCGCTCCGCTCCTAGTCCTCTCACCACCCAACCTACCCCTGCCCCTCCGGCCCGCCCATTGGCTGGACGCAGGGCGCGTCACCGTACCCAGCACCAATCCGCAGCTGCCTGCGCGTTCTGGGCCAGCCCCGCCCTCCCGCCGGCCACCAGCCAATGAGAAGACAGCCTCGCTGGGGGCGGGGAGCAGCCTAAACTCCGTGGCTGGGCCAATAGAGGGGAAAGAAACGCAACCCCTGTCAAGTAGGGCGGGGATGCAGGAGGCCCCGCCCCTCCAGGGGTCTAAAAGCGGCGGGCGCAGGGCCCGGATGTGGAGAGTCACTTTAAACTGCTCCAGCAGCCAAATTCCCTAGGCCGTCCTCCTCCCGCCCGCTGACTTCCCCGCGGAGGCCCGCGTCCGCCACACCCCCACGCCCGGGGCTGCCCAGCCCTCGGGGTTCCTCGTCCTTCCTCGCACCGATCACCCGGACCCTGCCGCCGACTCAACCGCTCCGGCCAGCTCGCTAAAGGGCTGGAATCAGGATCGCAAGAGCTGTGGCGACTCTGTCCTTCCCCGGGGACGAGCACCGGGACTGGCCGTGCAGTCCCGCCCCCTTGACTCCTCCCCTCCCTCCCGCCTCTCGTTCCGCCATTACCTGGGCGCGGCCACGCCGCCTCCAGCTTGCTCCTGAGTGCTCTCCGCCTTGGGGGCTAATGTCCTGGGGCTCCGGACCCGCAGCCACCGCCGGACCGATAGCACTCTGTCCCCCACCCCTCACTCCAGGGCTGCTGCTTCCGCCGCCGTAACGAGACTTTCCCTTACTGGCTGCGACAAACCCCGCCCCTCTCCCGGGCAGCCACTCCTCGCCTGCAGAGAGCAGGACTGCAGTCGGTCCCGCCTCTCGGCGGCCAGGAGGTCCCTAGGAAATGTAGTCCCCAGCCCCGAGAGGGCGGGGCCTGGGAGAGCCGACGCGGGCTTCTCCGGGCTGCGCTGTGGTCAGGTCTGCAGACTGTTCTGCCATTTCTCTCGGGGTGCTGGGAAGGTAGTCGCTTCCACGCTTTCGTCTCACTGGGAAAGCACCGGGTTGCATCTCATCCCGGAGGTGGAGGCAGTGCGACGCCCTAAAGAGCAAAGCAGGATCACTGCGGCTGTCTCTGGGGCCCGCCATAGCCACATTTTGTACTCCTCCCCTGCTTCATGAAAGACCCGGGTCTTGGCTTCGAGGGATCACTGGATGCTGCTGGACCCGGCAGGAGGCGAGCACCCGCCTGGATCGGGCTCAGTGCACACAGTTGGATAAGGCGCCACTCTGGCTCCGGTCTTCGGGATTACAAACCGAGGGGTGTTGATTTTGTTTATGTTGGATGTTTGTGGAGTTTATGCCTTGCCAGAGACGGTGCTATGACATTTTTGTCTGCTAAGAGATTACGGACCCCTCTTCCCACAAGGTCATCTAGAACTAGAGTTTTGTGATTCTTTTAGAAAGTGGAGATCGTAATCGATTATTTTTGACAGGCGTGGCTGTGAGCCAACTGCTTGGGCAGAAGAGAGTAGAATTTGAGCTACCAGAATTTGGTAGCTCCTGGCTACCAAATTCTAAAGCACCCACTTCCTCCATGCGCTTTTCTCTCCTCACGTCATCTTTAACTCTCTCTGGCTTCTAAGAGTAACTGACATACTTCAGCCTGTTCTCTAGTTAGGTGGTCTCTGACTTCATACGTTTAGTTAACTTTTATTTATTTATTTATTTATTTATTTGGCATTGGTGTTCACTAAATTGGCCGGCTTGGCCTTGAACTCATTCTGTAGCACCATCACACCTTGAACTTGCGACTTGCGTTCCCCCTGCCTCAGTCTCCAGGGTAACTGGGATTGCAGGCTTGTGGCTTGTACCATTGGCCCGGACTAATGTCTACATCCTGTTGAGTTCTGCCGCCCTCTCAGACTGCTCTTTCAGAGTTATTAATACCTACTCAAGGAGCTGATGAGGTGGTGCAGCAAGTAAAGGCACTTGCACACGAAATAAATATGTAATAAAAGTAAAAAAAACCAAAGGCTGGTTTTTAGTGGTTGAGAGTGTCCGTTGTGCTTGCAGAGGACCCGGATTTCTAGCATCTGGGCTCTTAGAATCACACAGATTTGTACAGGTATGCCCACACCACCAAGTAATAGTTGTGGAATACAATGTGCGCATGAACAGACATCCCTGTGCCACCACCTGCTAGTACTGGAACACCGCATATGAACAGGCATGTCCACACCATGATGTGATGGTGCAGGATGGGGCCTGGCTTTGTGTGTACACACATACCCATGCCACCACAGGATCATGCATGTGAACAGGAGTGCTCGTGCAGACACGGGATGGTTCCAGGATATGGCATATGTGTGTACACGGGCAGCTTACGCTTCCACGGCAGTGGGCTGGGGCGCAGCATGCATGTGAATAGGCATGCCCACCCCATGATGTGATGGTACTGGGACACAGAACGTCTTTAAACAGACATGTCTCTATGGCATTGTGGTGTTACAGGGACATGGAGTTTGTGTGGGAAAAGGTGTGCCCACACTGCCACATGACAGGGCTGGGACATGGCAGGCATGTACATAGGTATTCCTATGCCATCCCCATGATGGAGCAGGGACACACCATACATGTGAAGACGTGTGCCCGAGCGGTCATGTAATGGAGCTGGTATGCTGCTGTGCATAAACAGCTGTGCCCATGCCGTCACATGACAGTGCTGGGATGCAGCATGCCTGTGAATATGTATGCCCGTACTGCCACTTGACAGAGAAGGAACATGCCATACCTGTGGACAGGTTAGCTCAGGATGCAATATGATGATGCTGGGACTTGAAACATGCGTGAAAAGGCATGTTTGCATCACTATGTCGCAGCACGGTAGATGACAGGTTTGCCCGTGCCGCCTCATGACAGAACAGGGACGTGGTGTATGTTTGAGCTCATGGGACTGTGCCATCAGGCCATGGTTCTGGGAGACAGTACATGGATAAGTACATGTGCCTGTGCCACTACATCACTACACTGGGACATGGCTCATGTGTGAGCATGCATGACCAAGCCACCACATCATGGTGCTGGGCCACAGCTTACATGAGAAGACCTGCGCCCATGCTGCCACATGGTAGGGCTAGGACACTGCTTGTGCATAAACAGGCATGTACGTTTGCTGCCGCATGGTAGCTATGGGACAAGGAATGTGTTTTAAACAGGTGAGTCCATGATGAAATGCAATGATACTGTGACACAGCACGTGTGGAAACAGGCATGTCAAATTCAACACTTGATGGTGCCAGGAGATGGCATATGGGCATACAGGCTTGCCCTACTACCACTCATGGTCCTGAGTTATGGTTTATATGTGAATAAGCATGCACGTGCCGCCATGAAATGCTGCTGGTATTTGCTCATTTGTGAACATGCATGTCCCAGCCACCAGCTCTCTATGCTGGGACATAGGTAGTATGTAACCAGGCATGCCCACAGCATCACATGATCGTGCTGGGACATCTATGTGTGTGCACAGGTGTGCCCACAGCATTAGTGGAGGGTACTGGCACATGGCATGCATACACCGCCATGGAACCATACTGCATATGTCACATGTATGTTCAGAAGCAGAGCAACTCAGGAGAAGCTGAGAGGCCAGTTTGGATCAGTCAGCTTGGAGAGGAGTTTTACCCCAGAAGAGCTGAGTTGAACCAGCCATCCAGAATTTAGAAAGGCTTGGGAATGGCTCTCATATCATCCCCTCATCTGAGGAAATAAAAGCTACATTTATACACGGGATAGCACTGGGTATGGCATGTATATGAGCAGGTACGTACATGCCACTACATAACGGTGCGGGAACATGGCACAGTTGTGGACACTCATTCCTGAGCTGCCATGTCATAGTGCTGGGACACAGCTTGTGTGTGACCAGGTGTGCCTGCACCACCATGTGACAGTGCTGGTGCATGGCATGTCTGATTAAAGTCATGCACAGGCCACCAAATGACAGGGATGGGACAGGGCACCTGTGTGAAAGGATGATCACTCCAGCATGTGCTAGCACTAGAACACAGCTTGCATGACGGTGAAGACCTGTGATCCTGCTGACAGTGTGTGAGTGAGCAGATGAGCCCCTAGTGGGTGACACTGCAACCCAGCATGCATAAGAAAAGGCACGCCCATGCCCCCACTGGATGCATCTGGGATACAACACACATGTAAAAATCATACCCGTGACATGGCATGCTTGTGGACGGGTGTTACCGTGCCACCACATGACAGCAGTAGGACATGACATGTGTGGGAATACAGGTGTCCAAGCTGCCTAGAGAAAGCTCCAAGAAACCGTATGTGTGTGAATACGCATGCCCACATTGCTAAGGGATGACACTGCAACACAGCGTGTGTGTCTATAAACATGACATACATGCAATCAAGGAAGTGAGCTGGGGCATAGCACATGCGTGAACAGAAATTTCGGTTTCACCATGTGACAGTGTTGGAGTGAAACACGGGTGTAAACTGTTGTGTCTACAACATGTCATGATGGTGCTAGGACATGGAACACACGTGAACAGGTGTGTCCCTGTGGCAATGTGATGTTGCTAGGACATGGCACTGGTGTGAACAGGCTTGCCAGTGCCACCATGCAAAAGCATGGGGACATGGCTTGTGTGTAAACCAGTGTGCGCTCACCACCATAGGACCGTGCCGGGAAACTGCATGCATGTGACTAAGCATGCCCACATTGTCATGAGATTGTGCTGGGACATAGCATGCACTTGAACAGGCATGTTTCTCCGAGAAGGGCTTGCTCTGGGAAACAGCATGTATAGGATCAGCATGCCTGTGCCACCCCTCCACAGTGCTGGGACATGCTGTGTGTCAATAGCCATGCCCAAGATGCCAAGGGATGGTTCTGGGATGTGGCAGTCGTGTCACAAATGTGTTCACACGGACATGCGAAAGCACTGGGACAAGTCATGCATGGGAACAGGCATGCCCACAGCATCAAAGCGAGGCCACTGGGACATGGCACATATGTCAACATGCATGCCCAAGAATGCTTCAGGGACAGGGCATATATGTGAAAACGTGTGCCCAAATTGCCACGTGACTGTGCTTAAACACATCATGCATGTGAAGAGGCGTGCCCATGTAACCGTGAGACAATGCTGGGACATGGCACATGTGCGAACAGGAGTTCCCAGTCATCCTATGACATCTGTGCCCAGAGGGAAAACCACTGGCAGATGTTTCCAGGATTCATCTTATCAGGAAAGGCACCGCTACCTGTGCCCAGGGGTGCAGCTAATCGGGACACACGGGAGACAGCAGTGTCTAGGTGTGGAGCTGATAATCAGGAATTGTGCGGATGCCTCTGACCAGAGGGACACCTGACAATGAAGAAAAATGGCAGACAGCTGTGCCGAGGCTCTAGGTAACCAGGAGAGTCGCAGAGAGACCCATGTCCAGCTCTGCACACACCTGAGCTAGGCCAGCGGCGCACGTGTTTTGAGGAGCAGAGCGGTGCGCTGGCATGTGGAAGTACACGGGGTAAACTGCAGACTGGAACGACGGCAGGAATGGTGGCTTTACTAACGCGAGGCATGCAGATGAGCCGTGACAGCAGCGCTCCCAGATTTACAGGAAAGCACACACCAGTACCAGTGCAGAAGCACAGACGTAAACAACGGTGTTCCAGTGTAAGTGTGCACGTGCGTGTACTGGTGTAGCAGCACAGATGGGTATCCAAGAACAGCAGGACACATGGATGTACCGTCACACTCCCACACACACACGTGGACCGGAGCAGAAGGACACACGTGTATACTGCTCCAGGAGGAGAGAGGAATGTTCTCGTAACCCGGGGCTCAATCGTTACTAGACAGGAGCCCACGGAAGGTTTTCCCACGACGGCAGTGCACGGGGATGTTCTGGGACGGTGGCGAAGATCGATGCAGCGCACACGAAGATCCTGGAAGGGCGGTGCTCAGGATTGTGCTGGCAAAGCAGCACACGGGAATATACTACGGCATCGCCTAAAGGTGCCTTCAGACAGTTTGAAACACACATGACCTCGCGCAGAAGTGAAGCAATGCACGCCGACGTCCTGGTATATCACTGCACGTGAGTGAGAAGCACGCACGCACAAACGCTGCCGTGACTAACGCGCCGCACAATGGCGTCTTCGAGAACACAGACACACCCCCACTGCTGTACAAACTGAAGGGCATTTACAATGAAGCAGGCGGACGGACGCAAGCTCTGGACGTGCCTGACCTCTGACAGCAGTGCACGTCTTTAGGAATAGAGCAGTGCGACGGGACGGGCAGGTAAACAGGGAAAATGGACGTAATGGTCCAGCAGCAAGGGCAGTTGTGCTACTAACAGAGAGCACACCGATGTCCTGTAATAGAAGCGGTCCCAGACTTCCCGGAAGAAAGCACACCTGAGAATATTGTAAGAGCAGTGCGCCAGGACGTTGGAGGCCCAGCGCAGAAGGAGAGCGGGGCACTGATGTCTCAGTGTTGGTGTCTCTGTGCTTTTACCAGAACAGCAGAACATGTATTCATGGACAGCAGTCTGCACAGGCTTACCGGTAGAACAGCACACGTGGAATGCAGGTGAAGGAGCACACGTGAATTCAGAGTTCTGGGAGTGATCCTTGCATATTGTGGTAAAGCAGCAAACGTGCATGTCTGAGCGTAACCTTACACATATGCACTATGACGGAAATGCAAATAAATGTAATACTACAGCCGGACTCATAGACAGGATATTAGCACTTCCGTAAGAATTAGAAAGCAACACACAAAAATAGACTAGTGCACAACTACATAAGAATGTTACTAGTAAACCGCTCACAGGCCTCCATTACAAAAGCACTGCACAATGGTGCCTTTGCAAGTTCTGATGTGCTTCTGCTGCAGCATAAAATGACGTGCATGCACACCAAAGCATACGGATGTACTTGTAGCACTCTTCACACGACTGAATCAGAACAGCAAAAACACCTTTGGAGGAGTAAAGCTGTGCACTGAGCTGGACGAGAACATGGTGCAATAGAAGAAGAGCAAGTACAGCAAGAATGCTATTAGTGCACCACACGTGGGTGTGCTGGAACAGCACTGGTTTCTAGATTTCACCAGAAAACAGCACACATCACAATGTTATTATCGCAGGACGCCGAGATAGTGAAGTACTGCCGCAAAAGTGGACAGTGTACACTGATGTCCTAGTCAGTGTGTCCATGTGTTTACTACTTTGCCACAGCACATGGATGATTGTGAACAGCAGTTTACATGTGTGTACTAGTGCTGGAACACAGATGGAAACATAGTTAAAGGCTTGCACCTGGACTCAACATTACAGGAGCGATGAGAGAAAGAGAGAGAGAGAGAGGGAGGAAAGAAGAGACAGAGAGAAGAGAATCAAAAGAGAAACAGAAAGAAGAGAGAGAAAGGAGAAAGGATAAATACAGAGGACCGAGGGCATACTATAAGATCTAGAGGGGAGAGAAGAGGGCAGAGAGGAAAGAGACAGGTGAAAGAAGGAGACAGGAGAGCGAGTAAAAAGAGAGAGGAAAGATTAAGAGGGAAAGAAAGAGGGGCATGGAATAGAGAGTAAGATAAGAGAAAGCAGAGAGATAGAGGAGAGCAAAAAGAGAGGAGACAGAGATAGCAATGAGAGATTGAGGATAGACATAATAGCTAGATGAGATGGTGTGAGGAGAGAAAAGACACAGACAGAAAGAAGAGAGAGATGAAAGAGCCAAAAAAGAGAAAAAAGCAAGAGAAGAGATGAGTCAGAGAATACAATAGAGAGACAGACAGGAGAGAGAAATGAGACAGTGAGATAGAAGAGAGAGGAAATAGAGCAGAGAAAGAGGAAGGAATGAAGTGGGAGATGGGGAGAGAAAAGATAGATTATTTGATGGGGAAGAAAGGAGAAGAGATGGGGAAAAGGAGAGCAAGAGAATAGAGAAAACAGAGGAGAGAGGAGAGAGGGACAGAGAGTAGAGAGAGAAGACAGAGATAGGGGATAGGGGAGGAATTGGAGATAAAGAATAAAGTGGACAGACAAAAGAGAGGAAAGTAAGAGGAAAGATAGGAGAGAGTGATAAAGAGGAGACAAAGAGAGAGAAGAGAATAGGCAGAGAGGGAGGAAAGATCCTCAGAGGAGTTAGGAAAGAGAGAAGGAAAGAGAGAGAGGAAAATGAGAGAAGAGAGAAAGAAAAGAGAGTAGAAAGAGATACTGAGAGATAGAAAAAGACAGAGATGAGATAGGAACAGGTACAAGAGAGGAGAGATGGGAATGAAAGAGACAGGAGAGAGATGAGACAGAGTATAGAGATAGAACAGGGGGAGAAAGAAAAAGAGAGGGACCTGAGAGAGAGATGAGAGGGAGGAAATAGAGGAGAGAAAAAGAGAGAGAAATAGAAGACAGGAGAGAGGGAGAAAAGGGAGGAGCCAGGAGAGAGATGAGAAAGAAGAGATACAGTGAGGGGAGTGAAAGTAGAGAGAGGAGAGAACAGTGAGAGAGGAGAGAGAGGGAATAGAGAGATGCAAAAGAAAAGAAAGTGAGGAGAAATGCAACGGTCTTTTGATCATTGCAGCCAGCAGAGTAATGATCTAAGGGAGGAAGAAGGGCAGTTTGCTTCAACTTAACTAAGTAACTGGTGTTGATTCAAACTTTTGGAGTCTGAAGTCTCTCTATCCTCTTTCTCCCTGCTCTCCATCATGTCCCTCCTTTCCCTCCTTCTTCCTCTTTTTCTTTTCTTACTTTCTCTCCTCTCTTTCACTTTGTCTCTTTCCTTACTCTCCCCTTCTCTCTACCACCTATGTTCTTCCTCTCATCTCTCTCCACCATCTTCTCTCACTCCTCTCTTTTTCTAGCCTCTTTTTCTCTCACTGCTCTCTATCATTTCTTCTTCATCTTCTCTCTACTGTTGGTCTTCCTGCTCAGATGAGAAGGGTCCAGGAAACCCACATTTCTGAAGCCTGGGAGCCACACAGCTCTGAGGCGGTACAGGGTCCCAAAGGAAGGGAAACCTGAGATATGGGATCCCAGGAGCCACACAGCTTTAAGAGGAGGCCTCCTCAGCAGAGATGTTGCAGTTCCCACGAGAGGGTTTCTCCAACCCTAGATGAGCTGAGGCGATGAGGAGCCTCAGCCTCTTTCCCCTTTCCCCTCTTTTCTTCTGGGCTTCTTAGCTTCTTCTGATGAGAGAGTCACACCAGGCAGCAAATCTCTTAAAAGAAATTTATTGGAGGGACAAATCATGTGAGAAGGGATGAATCAAGGAGTGGCTGCAGAGAACTGAGCAGACACAGCCTTTACATAGTTTTTTTTTTTTTTTAAGGGGATGACGCTTTCTAGGGCTGAGATTTCCAGAGTGAGGACTCGTGGGGTTTCAAGTCCTGAGCTTTGGGGAATTTAAGGATAGGTGGGTTTTTGTTCAGACTTTTCACCTAACATTAGCATAATCTAGGAGTGGTCCCTGACAGAGGCTGGAACTGTCATTATGACAGAGAGGTGTGGAGGAGGGACCTGTTAACTCTTGCTTCAAGGGGTTTACAGAGGAGAGTTGATTTCCAAGCTAAACAAAACACCTTTCCTTAACTAAACTATGAACTTATGCTAAGGAGTCAGATTCCTGGTCCTCGGCCCAAGCTGACAGTGCCTGGGGGAGCAGGGGAAATTGTTAGTTTATTCATTGTTGCCACAGAGAGGGTGATGGAGTTCACAGACTAGCTCCTGGTTAGACAAGCCTCCCTCCCCCTAAGTTTCCGTCAGCAGCAGCTATAACTGAGGCCTCAGGTGCTGCTGCTGCTTTCTTTATGGCTTCAGCTTCTCACTTTCTCCTGGTATCTGATCTCAGGTCCAGGGGCTGTGGAGAGCTCAGACTGTCTGGAGTCCTGAGTTGTTGCCTTCTGGAGGTAAAGAGAGACCAGCAGCACAGCCTGAAGATAGGAGCACCTCTCTCAATGACCAAAGTGGGTGGCTCCCAGGGGAGCTGAAGAGAAGCCAACCAGGGGGAGCGCAGAGGCAAAACTTGAATCAGTCTGGCCTGGCTCCTGAGGCCTTTCAGGCAGGGGCCTGGACACTTTCCTACAAAGTATACAAAATCTTCAAAATGCAGAAAGTTAACAAAGGGAGTCTGCAGCAGGGGAGGCTTTTCCTGCCACTTGAATCAGCGTGAATAGCCAACATCCACTCCTTCTCTCACATCTGTCTCTCTTTACCATCGCTTTACTATTTCCCTACTCTCTTCTTTCTTCCCTTTTTCACACTCTCCTCTCCTCCCTCTGCTCTTCCTCCTCAACATTCTCTCATCACTTTTTGCCTCTCTTTTTTCTCCTCTCTATGTCCCCCTCCCATCTCTCTCTTCTTTTCCCCCTCCTTCTCTCCACTCTTTCATCACTCCCTCCATTATCTCTCTCTCCTCTCTCACCCACCCCTTCACCCACTTTTGGGTTTCTCTCCTCGACCTCTCATTTTCTGTTCTCTCTCTCTATTCTTTTTTTTTACTCTCCCCCTCTCTACCTCTCTCCTTTCTCTCTGTTCCTGTCTCTCTCCCTTATCTCTTCTCCCTCCTTTTCATTCTTACCTCTCCCTTTTTATCTTTTTTGTCTCCTTTGTTCTTTCTCCCCTCACCCAGCTCTCTATCTCCTCTCATTGTTCTCCATTCTTTTTCACATTTTATTGCTCTCTCCATTGTCTCTCACTCTCTCCTCTTTCCTTCACTTATCTCCCCTCTTTCTTAATCTTATCTCTCTTTTCTCTCTCCTCTTTCTCTCACTCTGTATCTTTACTTTCTCATGCATCTCTCTTCTCTCTTACTGCCCTTTCCCCCGCTCTCCCTTGTTGACCTCTCCCTCTTTCTCCACTCTATCATATTTCTCTCTCCTTTAATTATCATCTCTTGTACTCTGCTATCTCTCCTGTCATTCTCCTCTTTCTTTCTCTACCTCATTTCTATTTTCTCTACTAATTCTTTTCTGTCTCTTCTTCCACAGTGTCTTTCCACTCTTTCTCCTTTCTTCCTTTCTCTTATACACAATCCTTTTTATCTCCCCCTCTCTCTACTTCATCTCTCTCTGCTCCCTTTTCTCTCTCTCTGCTCTCTATAGCTTCTTTATATAACCTTTCTCTTACCCTCACTTTCTTCTCTCTTCTGTTTTTCTTTTCAGCCTTCATCATTTCCCAGCTCTTATTTCAGCTATCTCCTATTTCTCACTCCCCTCTTGTCTCTTTTCTTTCTTTCTCTTCCTCTCTTTTCCCTTTTCTCTCTGCCATCTCTCCTCATTCTTACTCTCTCTCCTCTATCTTTCCTCTTCTCTGCCTTCTCCTCCCAATCTCCTCTCTCACTTCTTATTCATCTCTCTAGTCTCTCCTCTTGCCCCCTCTTTCTCTTCCAACTCTCTTCATCTCTGTCTTCTCTCACCTCCCTCTCTCTGCTGTCTCTATCTCCTTCTCATACCCCTTTCCTCTCTCTCCCTCACTCCATTCTGCCCTCATTCTTCTCTGCCCTCTTCCCTCTCCCTCCTCTTTCCGCTCTCTGATCTACCTCTGTCTGACTCCACTCTCTCCTCTCTTTTTCTTATTTCTCTCTTCTCTCTCTCTTTTCTGTCTCCCCACTCTCTTTATCATCTTTTTTCTAGCTCCTCTCTCTTATCTCTCATATTCCCCCTCTTTTTTCTTATTCCTCTCTCTCCTCTCTTTTCTGTCTATTCTCCTTATTCTTACTCTCTCCTCTATCTCCTCTCTTTCCCCTCTATTCTCTCCATCTCTTTCCCCTTTCTCACCTCACTTCTATCTTACTCGCCACAATCTGTTTTTAATTCTCTCTCTCTTTTTTCCCACTCTACTTTTTTTCATTCCCTCTATTCCTCTTTCTCATTTCTCTGTTCTCTCTTTCCTTCCAGTACTCGCTCTCCCTTCTTTCTCTCCTCTCAAACTCTTTTTCTCTTTTCCCTTTTATCTCCAGCTTTCTCTTGTCTCTCTCACTTTTGCGTGCCTTTCTCTCTCCTCTCCCCTCTTCTTTTTTCTCTCCAAACTCTCACTCTGCTCTTGTTTTTTTCTCTTCAAACCCTCACTCTGCTCTCTCCTCTCCGTTTTCTTCTCTCACACTTTCCTCTCTTTATCTTCTTTTTCTCTTTAAACTATCACCACTCTCTTTCTCTTTCTGTGGACATTGGCCTCAAATAATGTTGAATTAAAGACTGATGTCTGAAGTTTTCCTATGACCCCTAGTTGCATGCAATTGTAATCACACAAAGGAGAAGGTACATACAATAACATATCAAGGGAAAACATTTACAAAATTATGTCTTTATGTGACTTTTTAGGAGATATTTAATATGGGAGTCACAGCTCACAAAGTGACATCTCTATCTTTGCCTGAAGGGGCTACCTGAGCTTCAGAAGGGCAGTCAACATAAGCGGACCTAGTATCAAAGTACTAGACATAGAAAATATGAGTCAGGAGGCATTATGAGGTTGGCTGAGGGTGACTCTGAGATACAACACCCTTCCAGGGTCAACAATTCTCTGGAACAGAGAAAACAAAAAAAATTGAAATACAGATTAGGAAAGCACAAAGATAAGCCGAGCTCTGTAAATCTAGAAGTATTCTGAGCCAAAAGAGATGAGAACGTTTCTTTTAAGCATAACCAATGAAAACATAACTTCTCTAACACAAAGCCAACTCTTTTTCTCAGGATAAGGGACTCTTGGAGGTTGTATCTAGCTTCTGAAACTTCAGGTTCCTTGGAGACATCCTGGTTCAGACCTAGAGACACAGATCACTTTCAGGGTTCTGCGAGTACCCTGAAGTCTGTGCCCACCGTGAAGGGAACAGACAGCATCAGGAACACAGGGCATGAAGGCTTTTCATGGCTACATGTCTCTGCCACAGAGAGGACCTTTGGCAACTCAGTTTATTCTCAAGGATGACTGACACGGAAGATGAGTTCACTCAAATCCCTGTGGAAGAACATAGTTTTGTGACTGCTTCCCATCATACGGAACACACACCGTGGAAGTTACGGACTCCACAGCTATCTGCCTATCACCATGAGCCATTTGACAACCACATCCCGCAACCACGAAAAGTTTGAAAGGTCACCTAAAACAGTGCCTCTCTCAGCCTATCTCCATAAAGAGGAACCCGAAGTCAACACTGAAGAGAACTCTTTGGCTTTAAAAAGCTCAGAGTGACCAGGGTCAATATCCTGCTGGACCAATAACGATTCACATCGACCGACCTCCAGTACACATTACTGCCTGAATGGCCTCCACAAAATATATGGTCACGTATCTTTCACACATGAATACTACATGTACCCACACATGTATGCCATTAAGTATTAAGATATGCTACTGGAAAGAGAGATGAGCCTTGATTTTGACATCACATAGTGCCATCAGGACCAATCTCAACCTACCAACCTGATGCTAATGAATGCAAATCTGGAAAGGGATGAGCATTATTTGCTACGAAAAGTCAGCTCCTACACGCCCACATCCTTTCACATACATGGCTATGACATACAATCCACCTGCTCCCCACGTGAAGTCTCCATTCCAAACCCCAAAGCATAGCACATATTTCCAGAATATACACCCATTATAGTTTGTGAACACACATATGTTCCTGAATACACATGCGTAACACTTCCTGCCAGCTAACTTTCGGGCGGGGGGGGGGGGAGCCACTTAGCTTGAATATCAACCTGCTACAAGTCTGCACACACAAATCAAACGTGTCTGTTATAAGCATGTATAACATGTTGTCTATGTGCACAATAGACGCATGATAGACACAGACTACAAAACCACCAGGTACCTGAAAACTCTCTCACGCCCCGCCCTGAGCAAAACCCAGCCGAGCATTAACCCACAGTGGCAGCAACAGCAGCAGCTGCTGCCATTACAGCCAAGCCAAGCCCAGTGGTATCCTCAGTGAAATTTTCTGGGCTATTAACTGTGGGAAATGTCGAGGTGAGCCTTTTGGAGGCCCATAGGGAATGGCGAGGGAAGCGTCAGCGACCCCTACAACTCCTCGAAAGATCCTGATCCACTACACACAGTGTTGATCCGCTAGGGACTCCCAGCACACTAGTGAAGTCTCAAAATGGATCTGAGGCTAGGGCGGTGACTGCTTCCCCCTTCTTTACAGAAGTCTCCTAAGGCGACCTAGCCCCCCCATCTCCCACATTTCCCACATAGTCGCGCCAACCAGACTGATTGTTACTGCTGCTTGAGGCTAGCATGGGGTGGGCTCTTTTGCCTTTCAATCATTTAAAGGCCGTTACACTGGATAATAAAGTTAGATCTGCACCTTTGAGTCTGATCTCTGGAGTCTGATGTCCTGGAATTCTGTGTGGGCTCTATCGTTACTCACACTCCCTTCCCCCTGTTCCTGACACCCACAATTAACTGTTATCCTCATTTTATAGATGGTAAAGGCAGATGCAAAGACGTTAAATAACTTGCCTAATCAGACAATAAATGTTCGAGGTGGCATCTCGTCAAGATGGCCTTATGTCCCCGAAGTCTGTGCCACTCTCGGTTACGGTACTCGGCTTTCCTTGGAGTGTGGTTCTCTACAACAGCAGCGGCACAGGCATGTGTCAGGCAGCCTGCTGTCTCCGCACCGGAGCGAGCAGGGACAGCACCAGCTTCCGGCTAAAGCAGCCTGCAGTCTTTCACTCACCCCGTCACCCTGCCCCTACACTAAGGAGTCTGGTTCGCTCCTTAGTGCAGATGTCAAAGGGACAGCCCTAGCATACTTCCACCTTTTCTGCATGGCCTGAGGAGCTTAGGTGGGCAGGGTCCTGCCTTTTCTCAATGGTATCACCCTTTGTCTGATGGAAGAACATAAGGCGGAAGGTTGTTCCCATCCTCCGTAAACCGGATCCCTAAATCAAGCCCGCAGTTAACACCAGCCCCGGCCCTCTGCTAGCTAGCACGGGAGCCAAAGGCAAGAGATCACGTCAATTCCGTGCTATGCAGCATCTGGCTACCATTCCAACCTACTGTTGAGTATGATGCTCCAACAAAACCATTTTTTTTTTTTTTTCAAATCTGAAAGTTTTCTTTTCTAGGACATTCTGGTTTCCCAAAGGTTTCCTTACTTCATTTTTGTGTAAGTGTTCGTGCCTCGGAGTATGACTGTGCACCACACGCATAGAGGTGCCCTCAGAGGCCAGAGGAGAATCACAGACCTTTAATTCACATCCCAGGCAGTAGTTTTGTGCCACTAGCTGTAGGTGGTGGGAACCAAACCTGGGTCCTCTAAACTCAGCAAGTGCTCTTGACAATGAACTCATCTCTCCTACCCCTATAAACACGTCTTGTCTCTCGGCAACTATCCCTCATAGTCGTATGTATACCCTGTTTGACTTTCATAGCTGGCTTGTGTTTCTCTAACCCATTTATAATCAATAGGCAGGTCTGGAGAGACAGCTTAGCACCTCTCCTGAACAGAGCAAATGCTGTTCTTCCAGAGAAGATTCTGAGTTTGACTTCCGGAACACATATTAGGAGCTCATAACCCCTGGAACTACATCTCCAGAGGATCCGACTTGTCTGTACTCATGTTCATTTACCCACACACAGACAAACAATGAAAATGTTTTCATAAAGTAATAATTAATTGAGAAACATCAGGGTGCTAATAAGTAGAATAAATGATGTATAGTGGAAATCATGAGAGGAGGAGAGAAAGGGCCAGAGGGGATATATGAGGAAATTATGTTCGAAAATTTAAAAATTTTTAATACTATCTTTTATTATGAATATAGCTAACCAAGAATCTCAAGGGATTCCAACATAAACTGAGACCTGATACTCTTTAAAATCAGTGTTTAAATGGGATAATAGCAATGAATCCTTTGTTGTTGTTTTGAGATGGGGGGTGTCTTACTGTTTAGCTCAGGCTAGACCAAATCTTGTGGCAATCCTGGCTTAAGCTCCCCAGTGCTTGGGAACACATGCTCATGTCATCATGCTCAGGTTAAGAGTGAATCTTGAGTGAAGAAGTAGAAGAGACTGCAACACAGGCTGAGACCATCAGTAAGATAAAGAGGGTATCTGCTACAATGGGCTATTGGGGTCAAAGCAGTAAGCATTTCAGGTGGTTTCTGTCAATCATTTTTACTCTCTGTGTGTATGTCTAAAAGGGAACTGTGGTATTTGTTTGTACTCTGTTTATGTGGTTTCTGAAAACGAGGACTTTAAACGGCTATGTTAGAAGCATGGTTAGAGAACATCACTCAAAAATGGATGTAACTCATGCTCCCTGCAGGTGTCATTTCTTGAGCCTTCTTTGAACATGGGCATTTATTAGACCACTCTTCAGACCTTTCCTGGGCTTACAGGCATTCTATCTTGATTGGAAAAAAAGAAAAGAAAACCAAAGTATACTGATCTCGGTAAGCTTAAATTTATACTCAACAGTAATCTAAAGAATGTCCAAACCAAAACCACTGTCATTAGATGCTGGTGAAATGGGACAAATGTTGCTAAAACACCCTGAAAACCAACTTTATTACTACTACTACTACTACTACTATTATTATTATTATTATTATTATTATTAATGTTGTGTTTTGTTTTTAAAGACAGGGTTTCTCTGTGTAATCTTGGCTTTGTAGACCAGGCTGGCCTCAAACTAGTAGAGATCCAGCTGCCTCTGCCTACCTGGATGCTGGGATTACAGGCATGCACTACCGTGCCCGGCTGGACACCAACTTTTAAAATCCATGTTTGACCCATGAACCTGGAGGCAGTCTACGCAGTACTGTGTTTATTAATAGCCAACTCTAGTCTATCAACTGCCTAACCCATTACAGAGAATTACAGAGAGAGTAACTTAGCCTCACATCTGCATAATTAAAATGTGACACATCAGATTGCTGCTATGAATCACATGAAATACAGAACATTGGATTACACAGATGTTGACGCATGTGTGAAATTCAAATCCTGGATAGAGAGCACTAGGCAAATTCTTAATTCTGAAATCAGTTTCTCAACCAAAGTGTATGTGTGTGTGTGTTAGCTAGTAGTTTTCAGTTTTATCTAAAAATCTATCAGGCTCCACACCCACATTACAAAGCAATCAAGAACAACAGAAGGCGAATGCCAACATGTGGCCCAACCTCACTCCTGTACCCTGTATTTTATTTATCAAGCAGCACACACACAGTGCTTAAGGACTGCTCAAACAGCTCACAGCACCACGCTTAAGGGCCCAGCTAGCCTACCGATCTGTCACACGCAGCTTCAGTGGTCTGTGTTCTTCAATCCTGGACTTCTGTTATGCATAACCACCAGAATGCAGATGCCTGTGACTGCAGTAATGGGTAAGTATAAGCAGATACCTCAAAAAGGAGAACACCAAGTTTGGGAGGGCTTGTGTTGTGGTGATTTGAGGGAAATTAGATGGAGAAAATAGGGGTAGATATGATCATATTTTGTTGTTCATACGCATGGAATTCAAGAATAAAGATGTTTTATAGTTTAAAAACCGATATGTCATAGTGGTAGAAACCTGGAATCCCAGGTCTCCAGAGGCTGAGACAGTAGGATCTTAAATTCCTATCCATCTGGGGCTACACACGGAGACCCTGTTTCAAAGAAGAAAACCGAAAGCAACCCACCCAAAAGCTGAAATCCGTATATTACTTTGCTTCTCTGTTGTGAGGGAATGCTGATCGGAAGCAATGTAGGGGAGGAGATGGTTTGCTTCATCTCAGAGGTTAGTCCATCACGAAGGAAAGGTTAGGCAGGAACTCTGGCGAGGAACAGAAGCAAAGGCCATGGGGCTCACTGCTAACTGCCTTGCTGTCTGTATTCTCTCAGCCTGCTTTCTTAGGTATCCCAGGACCCCTCACATTGGACTGGGTCTTCCCACATCAAGCAGCGAGCAAGGAAATACCCCAGAGACATGCCCATAGGCTAATCTGACAATGGCAGTCCCTCAACTGAGCTTCCCTGTTGTTATAAAGAATGAAAATCCCAAATAATTTGATTTTACCAATGAAGACTCAGGAGCCAGATGCTCAGGTGAAAACCTGCTAGAACGGAGAGGCAGAGAAAGCATTCGGCTGACCTCCTACTCTACCAACACCCCAGAGGAAAAAAGCCAAAATGCCAAAAAAAGCCAAAAAGCCACAAGCCCAAGGCCAACTGGCAGCCCAGGAGAAAAAGCCAAAAGCTAAAACCCAAAAGCCAAAAGGTCAAAAGCCAAAGAGCTTTCTTCTTCTCTAGGCTGTCTTATGTACTCTTCTGTCAATGTCCCTCCTTTCTACTTAATCCCTGTTGGCTGATTTCTTACTCTACCTCTTGACCTAGGATTAACTTTATTAAATCCTATGTGCAGAAACCTCTTGGATTAAAGGTGTGTGTTAGGGCTGAGCCACACTAAACAAGAAATAGGTTTTTTTATAGTTCACAATCTCGGGGTTCACAATGGGATCAAATATCCTATTGCATTTGCCTCCTCCCAGGTGACTACCGTTCGTAGCAAGTTGGTAAAAGCTACCAATCACACATATTAAAGTCTTTTCTGCACATCTTCATACAGTCCCTAGTGCTGTTTAATATCTTGCAAAAACCAGATAATGCATATTTTGACCACTAACATTGTATGTTTAAATTATGAATCACAAATTATTTAATTAATAAACATTCTCCTAAAATGTACTCATTCCTCACTCTCTCCTATACATGAATTCCTTTAAATGAAGCACCACAGCAGAAACAAAATTTAATTAATTAATTAATTAATTAATAACATCCTGATTACAGCTTCTCCTTCCTCCTTTCCTCCCAATCTTTCTTTCTCTCCCCCCACACATCTTCCCTCCCTTTCTTCTCAAAGAAGAAGCCTCCCATGGATATCAACCCACCTTGGCCTATGAAGTCTCAGTAGGACTAGGTGCATCTTCTATTGAGGCTAGATAAAGCAGCCCAGTTAGGGGAAGGAGATCCAAAGTCAGGCAATGTAGTCAGAGACAGCCCCTGCTTCTGCTGTTAGGGTTCCCACGTGAAGGCCAAGTTGTTCATTCGTTCCATAGTGTAGAGGGCCTAGGTCTGTCCCAAACTTGATCTCTGCTTAGTGGTTCAGTCTCTGTGAGCCCCTACAGGCCCAAGTTAGTTGGCGCTAGGTTTTCTTATTGTGTCCTTGACTTCTTTGTTCCCTTCCATCCCTTCTCCTGCCACTTCCACAAGATTCCTCAAGTTCTGCTTAATGTTCGGCTGTGAATCTCTGCATCTGTTTACACCAGCTACTGCGGGAAGCCTCTCGGATGACAGCTATGCTAGGCACCTGTCTGCAAACATAGCAGAATATCCTTAACAGTGTCAGGGCTGGGCTCTCTCTCATGGCATGGCTCTCAAGTCATTGGTTGGCCATTCCCTAAATTTCTGCTCCAACTTTACCCCTGCCCATCTTGCAGGTGGGGCAAATCGTGGGTCTATGGTTTTATGCCTGGGTTGGTGTCCTCATCCTTCCATTGGAAGTCTTGCCTCATTACAGGAGGTGGGGGTTTCAGGTTTCACCTATTTCGGTTATTGCTAGGAGTCTTAGCTAGGGTCACCCTCCTAGATTCCTGGGAGTTTTCATTGTCCTAGGTTTCTAGCTCATTCCAAAGATGCCCCTCCCCCTCCACCTAGTCAAGTTCTCTCTCCCTTCATTCTCCCTTCACTTGATTCCTCCTGTTCTCCTCATATTACTTTGTCATCTCATATCAGTATGAAATTTATTCAGATATTTCAGTTCCAGACACACAGTTTGGAACTAAAGGATGACCTGTCTTTCCACAGAGCACTTCAAAGGCCTCAATCCTCTAAGCCTTTTCCTGCAAATCTTCCTTGACCACAGATGGATTTATCTTTCTGAAAATTACAAATCTCAGCCTATATTAATGTGGTTTGAATGAAAATGACCCCTGTAGGTCCATAGAGAGTGGCACTATTGGGAGGTGTGTCCTTGTTGGAATAGGTGTGACCTTGTTGGAGGAAATGTGTCGCTGTGGGGTGAGATTTGAGGTCTCATGTGTGGCATACTTCTGCTGCCTGTGGATCAAGATGTAGAACTCTCAGCTTCTCCTCCAGCACTCTATCAGCCCATGTACCGTCATACCTCCCACCATGATAATAATGGACTAAATGGAAACTGTAAGCCAACCCAATTAAATGTTTTCCTTTATAACTGCCACTGTAATCATGGTGTCTCTTCACAGAAGAGAAACAGCAACACAACTCCACTGAAGAGTAAAAAATATAAACTAAAAATTCCTGTTATCCCTAATGGGCCTTCCCACAGTATAGTTGTGGAGAGTTGCTCGTTAAGCTGCATTGTTATGTTTTCATCTTGGCCTTTACCTTGACGTAGAAAGGAGGAAGTTTTACCAAATTCCTTAAAAGCTTGTCTGTGTGACCTTGGACCATAACTGCTTTAGGGAATTGGTTTTAGAATAGGATTTTATCTGCTATAGGGAGGTAGTTTTTGAAATGGAAGTTGGGCGTTTCCATGAACCTTTTCTTTTGAATTGATGTGACTTGTCTTTGCTTTACCTATAAAAAAAATGAACCCTGGAATAAACCCACGCTGCTGCTGCTTTATTCATACTGACAGCCCTCTCAAGCCGTCCAGTGTATAGTGTGTTTTGTTTTAATAATTTAAAATCCTCACTTCCCACTCAGGTACTGTTTGACTCTGCCAGCAGGCTTGGGGCAGTTTGGCGCCTGAACCAAGGACCTGGGATAAAGGGAAACAGTGAAGGACACCATGGTGTTGACAAGCTCGGATCATAAAGGAGCATGGTGAGTAAAATTGAGAGTAAAAAAATGGGACAAGGCAGTAATGTTATGTTTTTTGTATGGTTTTTAATTAGAGACAGTCTGTTTCTGTTCAGTCTATGGCATGAGACAAAGAAAGCGAAACTTTCAGGGCCAGAGAGAAGGAGGAAAGACAAACAGTAGGCTTCAAGACAAAATAGGATTAAACTATTGGCTCCTCCTGAAGACTTCTATGTCTCTTCTGATGATGATAATGAGAGACCAAAAGATTAAAAATCAGCAGTTATTATTAAAGTTTAAGACCTGAACTAAGACTAGCTGGGTGGAGAAATCCAGGAATGCCCTGAGGGGAAGAACCACCTTACTTCATTCTTTCCCCACCCACTAGAGATATGGTTGCTAGGAAACTGGCCTATCCTCCTAGGGAGGGACACCAGATCCTTAATGGTCTGGGGGCCTTCCTATAGCCAATCAATTCAAAATGTAGCATTTTGACCAATAGATGCTTGCCAGACAGGAATTTCCCCTGCCTTGGGCATGCTGGGAGGGACCAGAATCTTTAAATCACCCAACTAACCTGAGCATGGGGTGCTTGGCTCTCACCGCTTCAGTGGTGAGGGATGTGGGCCCAAGCTGCAGCTTGTAATGATTTATAATAAAAAGAACCTCATGTATTTACAACGGAGTCTAGTTATTCCTGGTCTTTTGGGGTTCGTGAACTGGGCAGAACAAGAATTTTTTGTTAGGAGAAGACTCTGAGGATGACTCAAATCCTGATGAGGTTGCAGAGCTGGAGGATTCTGAGAGATATCCTCTGATTCAGGCTATGAGTTTTAAAAAAACTCTGAGCCTTGGCAAAAAGAAATTAAGAAGTTGGAATGGGGCTTGGAGGAAATGAACAGAAAAAATTGGAAAATTAATGATTAGGGAAAATGAGGCTCAGTCCACCACTCCAACTCCCTCACTGATTGCAGGCTTGGATCCTCCTGAGATGGCTACAGTTGTTATAGCTCAAAACACGAGTGAGCCTTTTTCTTTGACCACTGCATGAGCAACTGTATCCCCTTTACAAGCTTCTTTACAAGAAGCTAGGCAGAATGGAGAAGATATCACTGAGTTTTATGATTTTCCAGTGCTAGAGCAGCCTGAGGGACAGGGTAATATGGTGAGAGTCTATACACATATACCTTTTAAACAATTAAAAGAATTGAAAGCTGCATGTGCTCAGTATTGTCCTACAACACCTTTTACTCAAGTTCTGTTAGAGTTCTTGAATACTGAGGTCCTGTGCCCAGGGGACTGGAAGCAATCTGCAAGAAAATGTTGAACAGGAGAAGATTATTTGTTATGGAAGTTAGAATTTGCTGAGCAGTGTCAAGCTAGAGCTAAAATCATTCAAGCTAGAAAAAAAGAAAAAAGAAAAGGCATCTTCTCAGTTTCCAGTAAGAAAGCTAATGATTAATTCTGCTACAAAGCTTCTATGGTCATACAAATCAGATTCAACAAATAGCAAGGTATTTTTTCTGTCTGATTTAAAGGTATATGTTTACCATATTCAATATGTCTTGGTTATAGATTATTGGTCATTGGGTATGTTTAAAATCTGTAACAAAGTTAACTTACTTAAAATCTAGGGTTGGAACCATTCTGAACAACAAATGGCTACTCATATCCCAGAATTTGAAAAACTAAAATATGTTCATGTAACAATTTGAAAGACCCCTGCCTCACCCTAAGTTAAACATAGCTAACGCCATTTTGTGAGACACCACTGTTTTGTAAAACTCTGAAGGCCAGATGAGAAACTGGAAAATTACTGAGAAATCTTAGCTGTGCCACCCACTTGGGATATCTGAGGTCAGGCTGCCCCAGTCATACTAAAAACAGTTTGTGTTAATCACCCTCATAGATATCTGTGAGACTGTTTCAGTTAAGATAGAGAAAAATAAAATAACAGGTGGCGGGCCACGTCAAGGGGTCATCATAACCCCCTTGACCACCCAGTTCCTGGAATCTTGGTGCCCCTGCCAAACTTTGACGCAAACCGTGGTCTCATGTAAACGTACCAATCAGCCCCCTGTAACCATGCTTCTCGCTTCTGTACCCCCGCTTCTGCTCTAAAACCCTATAAAAACCCCAGCTTCCTACCTAGGGGGCGTAAAAGTCCTTTCGAGTGACTTTCGCCCCGGGTACCCGTGTATCAAAATAAAAGCCTCTTGCTGTTTGCATCCGAATGGACTCGTTGTTCCTTGGGAGGGGGTCTCTCAGACGGAAGATATCCTCCGGGGATCTTTCAAATTGATACTTTTTCAGGATTTATCATGGCAACTCCCTTAACAGGAGAAGCCACCAAACATGTTATAAGTCATTGCTTAAAATGTTTTGCTCCAATTGGTATTCCTTCTGTTATAAAGACTAATAATGGTACTACATATATTAGTCAAGCTTTTCAACATGAATATAAGTTATAAAACAGGTATTCCATACAATCCTTAAGGCCAAGGAATTATGGAGCCTGCCCAGGGATCTCTTAACCAATTGCAAAAAATAAAAAAAGGGGAGTCATATCTCCAAATTTTAATCATGTTCTCTTTATTTTAAGTTTTTTGAATATGGATCTACAAGGCCGTTCCGAGGCTGATTGATTGTGGCATCCTAATACCAAAGATAATTATGCCCAAGTAAAATGGGAAGATCCAATTACTGGAATATGGCAGGGCCCCAACCCCGTATTAAAATGGGGAAGAGGATATGTTTGTGTTTATCCGAATGATGCAGAAGGAGCCAGATGGATCCCAGAAAGGCTGGTGTGATTCCCTGGAAGCAGGATGTTCCAGCTGCAGACAATCGTGAATTCTGTCCTGACAGTGAATGGAGAGTTGTATTGGACTTAGGCTCCTGACTCAACTTTGTTTCATTCTGCTCACAGGAGAAGATATTGTGAAGATTAACCTTTTGGATACAATGTGACTAACCAGTCGCATTGTATCTGATTAGTCTGATAATCAGAATTCTCAACAAAATCGGGAAGAATGGGAAAATGACTGACTATGGGACTTCGGTTTGATTCAGACCAAAACAAGCTTGCTTCAGAAACTCTTGGGAGGCCTTGTAACTGCCTATGTATATTTTCCTTATGTGTTGTTGTTTGGAAATGTTAACAAGATTCAGATTTTAATGTTTCTTGCCATTAATGTAAACTAACAAACTGTATTCCTAAGGTTTGAAATGTACAGCAAGTTCTGGTTGTTAGATAGCCTTCTCTTTGGTTCCTGTGAATGTTTCTCAGGCTTGGTATTCTGATAAGGGATTATGAGTGCTAGAAGCAGACCTAAATGAATGGTTGGACTATTAATAATTGCAGGTATTATGGTCCTCATGGTCATCTTTTTATGTCACTTTTATAGGACTCGGCTTATTACTCTTAGGAGCATACCTCCTACAAGGGATAAGTAAAACCTTCATCAAGGCCTTCTAGAATGTTAAAGCTTATCTGCATAAGATTAAATCCCACTGTCTATCCTAGCAGAGATTGTTAGCCAAGGACGAGTAAGATTTCTCTGAGGTTATTCAACCTAAGACAGGGCATGAATGGTGGAATTCATGTAGCAATGATAGGTCAGAATATATTTTACAAGAGAGACAACCTAAGACAGGCACAATATTCTGCTCCATAGCTCTTAAGTTATGGTCAAATTTTTTTTTTTTAAAAGGGAGATCTGTGGAGACCTGCTCATTAAGCTGCATTTTTATGTTTTCACCATGGCCTTTACATTGACAAAGAAAGGAGGAAGTTTTACCAAATTCCTTAAAAGCTTGTTCCAAATTCCTTAAAAGCTTGTCTGTGTGACCTTGGGCCATAAATGCTTTAGGGAATTAGTTTTGGAATAGGACTTTATCCACTATAGGGAGGTAGTTTTTGAAATGGAAGTTGGATGTTTCCATGAACCCTTTCTTTTTGAATTGATGTGACTTGTCTTTGCTTTACCTATAAAAAAATGAACCCTGGAATAAACCCATGCTGCTGCTTCAGTCATACTGACAGCCCTCTCAAGCCGTCCAGTGTATAGTGTGTTTTGTTTTAATTATTTTAAATCCTCACTTCCCACTCAGGTACTGTTTTACTCTGCCAATGGGTTCCAGCATATAGTACAGTTGCTTTCCATCCATATATGAAGTTTAGAGGACTGGAGAGATGACTCACCAGTTGAGAGCACTGTCTGCTCTTCTAGAGAACTGGGGTTTCAATTCCCAGCACCCAAGTAGGGGCTCAAAATCAGCAGGACCCCCAGTCTCCGGTGATCTTCTCACCCCTGGGAGTACTACACACAAGTGGTACACAGACCTCCAAGTGTTACACCCAGTTCGCCAGCCCCCAAAAGATCTACAGGAATCGACTCTGTTGCAAAACACATGAGGGTCTTTTTATTGTAAATTACAAGCTGCAGCTTGGGCCTACAACACCCACTGCGGAGGGAGCTGAGCGCTCTGTGCCCAGATTTAAAGATTCTGGTCCCTCCCAGCATGCCCAAGGCAGGGGCGATTCCTGCTTGGCAAGCATCTATTGGTCAAAATGCCACATTTTGAGTTGATTGGCTATAAGGAAGGTCCCCAGACCATAATGACCTGGTGTCCCTTCCTAGAGGGATGGGCCAGTTTCCTAGCAACTGTTAGCTCTAATGGGTGGGGAAAGAATGCAGTAAGGTGATCCTTCCCCTCAGGGCATTACTGGACTTCTCCACCCACCTACTTCAGGTCTTAATAATACCTGCTAATTTATCTTTTGGTCTCTCACAAGCAGACCAAACTCACATGAAGTCAGGACAGCCTACATATAATAACTTAGTAAACTATTAAAAGAAGTTGCTCTTTTGACCTTATGTATGTATCCCAATGGCATACACAAAAACCAGCACATGAAAACACATGTACTTATTTGAATGGAAAACTGGTATTCCATATTGGAAGTAGCACCAAGATTCCTTCTTTTCTATGCAACTAAGCCAAGATAATTACATTTCAGTATGCACTGTGGAACCTTTAATAATTTATAGTCAGACTAATCACTCTTCCTGAAGCGTCTTGGACTTCTGCCAGTCTGGTCCACATAGTCTCTCCTTCTGGTCTGGAGCCTTCGTGTTCCCCTGCGGCCATTCATCAAGGTTCTGGGCGCTCCAGAACTTCCAGAGAGCACATAGTACACGGTGCATTCTTCTAAAACCACCAGCAGCATCTGTTGTACAGTTCTTTGACCTCCCAACCTGTAACCCACAATACCTAGCTTCAGCTGAGATTGCAGGATCTGGAGAAAAGGTCCACCGGGTTCCTGCCTCAGTTTAGCTGGCTGTCCCAGCATGTGACAGCTCACCTTCCGACTCCCAGAGCCACCTTGTTAATTTGAGACCCACCACCTTCCAGTGAGCCCTGCGTTGCTGCAATCCCACCCTTTCCCCAGGTGTTACCCTGACCTTTTCAGTTGGGATCTCTACTATAGGTTTGGGACTGCACGTCGGCCTAAAGGTATGAAGATCCAGACCTTCCCGACCTAGAACAGTCCTTGAAGTGGGACTGGGACTCCAGACCTCTAATCTCCGTTGACCTCTTGTGCTGTAAGCAGTGGGTCCAGTGGTTGTTCTTGCTTCCAGCTGGTCCTTCCTTGTCATGATCCTGCAGGCACTCAGGCCCACAGGATTCGTCTGAAGTCTTGGGCCCTGGAGCAGGCAAGAGAGGGGAGGCAGAGACACTACTCATGCAAACACACAGACACTGGAGTGCAAACCTTTTTATATTTTGAGTGGTGTGCTTTAGTAATCGTGAGCCCCATCTTGCTGTGTCTTTGCTGGACTTGAGCTCACTACAAATCTCAAAAGCTCAAGTTAGTCTTGAACTCTTGATCCCCCTGCCTGTCTCCTAACTCTTGGCATGGTAGGCTTGTCCCAACCACACCTAGACAATAAATGGATATTTTGTGGTATTTTGCACTTATATTCATAAGAGATAGTGGTTTGTTGTTTCTGTTCTTTGCCTGTTTTGTGTTAGTGGTAGTTTTATAAATGCGGTGCAGTTTTTCTTTTAACCCAGGTATTATCCAAATAATTGAGCCTGGACTATTTTAGTATGGCACATAATATAAAATAACCATGCATGCTAATCTGGCTTTTTCCCAGTGTAATTCCCCAAGATACTTGATTTCATGGCTTTTGCTCCTTGAGCTGCTCTCTCCTGATGTCACCTGGCTCTCTCCTCATGGCTCAATCCCTACTTCCTTTTTCTCTCTCTTCTTCCCTTGGCTGGCAGGAAGTCCAGCCCTATTTTCTCCCCTGCTCAGTCATTGGTGATCAAGCTTGTTTTGCTCGTTTTTTAAGCTATTTTATTTGGGGTATTTATGCCTCTATCTCCCTCCCACCAGATAAAGAGAGAGAAGGTCAGTGTGGAGCGGGGGCGAAGACACCTTTACTTCTCCCAGCTGTTTAGGGTCGATAGGTTCTTTTGGAGCCATACCAATCTCTGTCAAGCCGCTGCATTGAAGTGTTTCTCTCTGTCTGTCTCCTCCAAACCCTGTTTTCTCCCAATCCGTCATACTGACCGTCTGTCTCTGGCCTCTCCAAACTGCCACAGTTTCTCTTTCTGGGATCTTGTATTTCTATCTTTTAGAGTACTAGACTGCGCCTCTCTCTGTGTTCACAAGGCAGGCCATTAACAACTGGCAAAGATCATGCCCCGCAATCGACAGTTATCAGCTGTGGACAAACTAAAGCCCAAACTAAAATCCCATACTTGAGATTAAAACAAAAACTTAGTTACATAACATAACTGAGTTGGTTTTATTTTTAAATTTTAATTTTATTTATATATTTATTACAATCTATTTACTTTGTATCTCTGCTGCAGCCTCCTTCCTTGTCTCCTTCCAGTCCTACCCACCCTCCTTCTTCTCCCCCTATGCCCTTTCCCTAGTCCCCTGACAGGGGAGGACCTCCTCCCTTTCTATCTGACCCTAGCTTATCAGGTCTCATCAAGGCTGGCTGCATCATCTTCCTCTGTGGCCTAACAAGGCTGCACCCCCTAGGGAGAGGTGATCAGAGAGCCTGTCACTGAGTTAATGCCAGAGATAGCCCCTGTTCCCCTTACTAGGGAACCCACTTGGAAACTGAGCAGCCAATGGGGTTCCTTTTAACAGCTGTTCTAGGTCCTCTCCATGCATGGTCCTTAATTGGAGTATCGGTCTCTGCAGGACACCATGGGCCCAGGTATTTTGGCCCTGTTCTCATTGTGGAGTTCCTGTCCCCTCCAGGTCTTTCTAGCTCTCTCTTCTTTCAGCTGAGTTTTCAAAGAAACCAAAACTTCTATTATACCAGCTGCTTTATTGACATATCAATAAAACCATTAGGGAGCCAAGTTTAGACAGCAGATTCTCAGAACAAGGATTGCAACCAGATATGGGGAGCCTAGAAACCAGCATTTGAATTTTTGTATCGTGCATAATAACATTATGCCTATGGTTTTAGATATGTGGGCAATGTGCGCAGGGATTCCACCAGCTTCTGTACCCTGAAGTGACTGCAGGGATTGGGGGGCATGGGCCGTAGCAGAGTGGTAGTGCTGTTGATTTCCACATATGATGCCCTAAGGTCAACTCCTGAGACTGCCGAACTGAAAACTAGGGAATTTTATACAATTTCTTCCCTAAATATTTGAAGGAATTCACCATTCTTCTTATACACAGTATGTGTGGCCAGGCATGGCAGTACACACCCGTAATCCCAGTGCTCAGTAGGCAGACACAGAGGGATGTCCGTAAGTTTTAGATCAGCCTGAAGGGTCTCAGGCCAGCCAGAGCTGTTTAGTGAGAAAACAAACAAACAAACAAACAAAAGCGGGACCAGGTAATTGGCTCAGCATATATAGGTGCCTGCTACTCAGCCTGACAATCTGAGTTCAATTCCCAGGTCCCACATAGTGGAAGCGGATAACTTACTCCCAATAGTTATCTTCTGACCTCCACAGGCACACAGTAGAAATCCATTCCCAAACACATATATAAACCTCTAATATTAATAACAAAAATGTCATGGTGGCTGGTGTGGTTCCCTGTTTCCTGCCGCTGGGCTGGAAGGGCCGTTTGGGGGCACCGAGCCATAAGTGTGAGCTTCTGAGCAGAAAAGAGTGAAGTCTGCAGTCTGGAGTTCCGTTCCTCTCAGGAACGTTGGTCTCCTGAGTGGGTAAGGATGAAATACTGAACGAGAGCCGAATCACAGAATATCCGGTCTGGATATTGATCTTTAAACTTAGCATCAATGCAGGCAGATGCCTATGCCTGATCAGGTTACAGCTGGAAAGCAGGTTCTAGGGTTGAAGCCAAGTGGTGGGGGCTCAGGGCTCGGAGAAGCCTGATCTGACTGGGGCCAGTTGGACCAATCGGGAACAGCCATAGCTCACTCCTGCAGATCAGCACTGAGGCGGCCTGAGACGAACAGCAAAAGCTTGTGGAGGCTGGACAAGGTGGTGACCACAGTGGCTTTGCAGTGACTGGCTGGACGGAAGTCCAGTCCGGGGTCCAAGGATGAACTCGTCGGGGAGAACGGAGGTCCTTCTTTCCCCAGTGCTACACTTAGAATCAACAGTGACGTAGGTGACGTAGGTGGTGCTTCTCACTGCAGTGCCAATCTGCAGGGGCTGCTGGCTCTTCCTGACGCAGCCACCCAATTCTGGTCAGGCCCGGCCTTTGCGGCCACTTGACTCTTGGAGCCCTGAGTTCCCCGCTGCCACCTGGCCTGGTGCCGTTAGTCGAGCTGGATCTCCTTTTCCCTCACCAGCGGCTGGACCCGAGATCTTGTGACACAGACTTTGTCCTTTTCTGCGCACCACAGGGCGCGCACTTCCGACAGAGAAATGTGCTCTTCCCTCATGGTGCCTGGTGGCATCCAGCTGACCTTCAGGGAAATGTGGAACCATAGGCACTGACACCCAAGGATGAACTCTTACCTCCACAAGAACACACGTGCAGACAAACCTTCTCAAACATATTTTGCCCACTGAGAACCACTGCAGGGAGACATAAATGCAAAATGGTCACTGAGAGTGGAAACCCAGTCCTTTCAGGGAACCTGCGCTCATGTATACATACCCACACACATACCCATAATTGAAAAATAACAAATGCCAGCCCAGGTCTGCTTTTCCCCTCGGGGTGTTTAGCAGGACAGATGGGTTAGGGGGCATTGAGTGTGGGAGCAATAGCCTTCTCTGAGGTGGTTTTCAGTGATCCAGCTCTCTTTATTGGGGGTAAGTAGGGCTATATGAACCTTGGGGAGTGAGTAGAGGTGTTCAGGGTGAGCGTACATCATTGGCTGGGGCCCAGGTTCTGGGCATGCTTCATTTGCATGAAGAGGAATTCCAGGTGTTAGCTGGGTATGTCCTCACAGGGAGAAAGTTTAATTGAAACCTGGCCGCCAGGCTCTGTGATTACCTCAAGGGTGTCAGAGGTAGAGATTGTAAGGCTACCTGCATGAGGACATGAAGGCCCAGAGCAGGGAGGAAGCACCCCTACTCCTGCTGGTCTCAGGACAAGACATTTGGGGTTTGAATACACCTCGACCTCACTCTTGCTCTGGACCAGCTCCCTTGGCTGCATGGCTTTCCTGGTCCCACAAGCAAACATTGTTGTTCCTGAGGGCTCACACCTTTAGTTCCAACACCTGGGAGGCAGAGATAGGTGTATCTCTGTGAGTTCAAGGCCAGCCTGATCTATATGTAGAGCTTTAGTAAGCCAGGGCTTACACAGAGAAACCTTGTCTTAAAAAGAATGACTGCAATAAACAAACACTTTTCAATAATAAGTTTAATATTGTTAGTTTCAACCTCCTAATCAAAAGACAGGTTAGCTGAATGGATTGAGCAACAATCCATCTTTCTGTTATCTTTATTCATTTACAAAATTATTTATTCATAAATTAAAGTTTACTTACTTTGTATCCCAGCTGTAGCCCCCGTTTTCATCTCCTCCCATGCTCCTCTCTAAGTCCACTGATAGGAGAGGTCCTCCTCCCCTTCCATCTGACCCTAGCCTATCAGGCCTCATCAGGACTGGTTGCATTGTCTTCCTCTGTGGCCTAGTAAGGCTGCTTGCTCTAGGTGATCAAAGAGCCAACCACTGAGTTCCTGTCAGAGACAGTCCCTGTTCTGCTTACTAGGAAACCCACTTGGACATTGAGCTGCCATGGGCTAAATCTATGCAGGGGTTCTAGGTTATCTCCATGCATGGTCCTTGGTAGGAGTGTCAGTCTCAGAAAAGACTCCTGTTCTGTTGTCTTTAAGGACAGGTATCACCTTAAGGTGAAAGGATGGTAAAAAGTATTCCAAGCAAATGAACAGGGAGGGAAGCAGGCTTTGCTATCCTAACACTGACAAAATAGCCTTAAAAATGAAACTAACCAGAAGAGACAAGGAAAGCACTTAATTCTAAACAGGGGGAACAATTACCCCAAAACAAGACAACACAATCCTAAGCTTGAAGTTGGATGCATCAGAGTCTGTTGTATATACACAACTTCATAAAATGTGTTCTACTAGAATAAAAAATCAAGATTAACATCAACACATTAATAGTGAGTGATTCCAGTACTCTAAATGCTCCAATAGATAGGTCACCTGTACAAAAATATAGAGAAATATCAGACACAAATGATATGCATTAAACAGACCTAACAGATATCTACAGAATATTCTACTCAAACAGCAAAAAAATGTAAACTCTACTCAACAGCTCACTGAAGCTTCTCTAAAATAGACCATACCTTGGGGGCACAAAACAAATCATAACAGAGAGTTTAAATGATTTCAGACAAATTTAAATAACTGCAAATCCTTTCTGACCAGAATGCTTACAACCCATAAAATTTAAAACCAACAACAAACAAAGCTCCAGTAAGTACACAAACTCATGAGATCAAATAACTCATTAGTAAAATGACAAACAAGAAACCAAGAAAAAAAAATTAAATTCCTGGAACTAAATGAAAATGAAAGCACAAGACACTAAAACCTCTGGGACACATAAAAGCAGTCTTAAGAGAGAAAAAAAGTTATAGGTCTAAGTGCTTACATTAAAAAATTAGAAAGAGAAAAACAAAAAAACCCAACTTAGTAATGCAACTTAAGAACTTAGAGAAACAATAACAAACCAGACCAAAAGTAGACAGCAAGAGATAATGAAATCAGAACAGAAATTAATGAAAAGGAACATATTGATGCTATAATTTCTTTGAAGATTTGGTAGAATTCTGTACTGGATCCAGCTGGCCCTGGGCTCTTACTTTTACCTCATCTTGATTTAAATTTTGTTTGATAGATCTTCTTTTTTTGTTAGAATACAGATTTTAAAAATATGCTTTTATGATTCTCTGAATTTCTTTAGTATTTGCTACAATGTCTTATTTTTCTAATTTGAATCACATCTCTCTTTCTTTTGAATAAAAAAAGTGAAAGGCTTGTATGATAAAAACTTTAAGACTATGAAAAAGGAAATTGAAGAAGATACCAGAGGAAGGAAATACTATGCTTGCCAGGACTAACATTGTGAAAATGGTCATCCTATCAAAAGAAATCTGCATCTCATTAACACAATTCCCATAAAAATCACAATGCAATTCTTCCCAGAAAAAAATATATTAAATTTTATGTGGAAATATAAAAGACCCATGATAGCCATAATGTCCTGAATAGCAAAACAAAACAAATAAATAAAATCAAATAGATAACTGTTGGAGGTTGTCACCGTCTCAGATTTCAAGATATACTATAGACCTAACATAATCAATGAGTGTAGTACTGGCATAAAAACAGACTCATTGATCAATGGAATGGAATTGAGAACTCACATACAACACTACACTCCCACACTGTTAAAGCCATCTTATTTTTGACAAAGATGCCAACAAAATATTTTGGATGAAAGACAACATCTTCAACAAATGTTGCTGGTCAAACTCAATAGCTACATACAGAATAATAAAACTCAATCTTCATCTCTCACTGTGCACAATACTCATTTCAAATGGCTCAAGAACCTCAATGTAAGACCTAATACCCTGACTCTGAAGATGAGAAAGTAGGTAATATCCTTGAACTTGTTGATTTAGGAACAGACTTTTGAAGCAGGATGCTAATACAGGCATGAAGACAAGTAATCAATAAATCGGACCCCCCGTGAAACACTTAAACAAGGAGACAGCTTACAGAATGAGGAAATATTTACTAGATATACATTAGGCAGAGGGTTAGTATCTATACTATATAAAGAACTTAAAAATTTAGATAACAATAAAGTGAACAAACTAACAGAGTTAAACAGAGTAAACAGAAGTAAACCGAGTTCTCAAAACATGAAATCCTAAATGGCTGAGAAACATATTCTGAAGCTGGCAGTTTATAAAGACTTGTAGACTGATAGCTGAATATCAGGTGACACACTGCTTGGCCTCTCATGAGCAGCACCTGTACTATATTCCACAATGGTGACTGGCATCAGGAAATAAGCACATGAAGAGGCTGGAAATGAGAGATTCTCAAACTAGGCTTGCTTGTTTTGTCACAACCTACTCAACACAAGAAATCTACTGGGATCTCTGCTAACATCTGCAGGGACCAAAACACCTTCCATAAAGTCCAGCTTCTTAAAGGTTCTACCATCTTTCACTGCTGTATTCAGGACCAGTTTTCTTGCACATGACCCTTCTGGGGATATACTCAAATCATACCTAAATCACAGCATATGACTTTTTTCAAGTAAAATGAATTTATCAATTTACTAAGTAGGAAGCTTAATCTATACCACTTGTGATAGCTATCCTTGGTTGTCAACTTGACTACAATCAGAATTAACTAAAATCCAAACACCTGTGAGAGATAGTATTCCTAATTAAATCATTTGAAGTGGAGACAACCACTTTTAATCTGGATTTTCTGAGGTGGGAACATACAACTTAATTCTGGGCAACCCCTTCTGGTAGCAGCCTATATGAAGGACACGGAAGAACGGAAGGCATCTCTTTGCTTGCCCTTGCTCTGGCTGGCAAGTCTTTTCCTTCACTGGCTTTGGAGCCTACTTCTTCAGGATTCTAGTGAATCCTGAATAACAGCTGAGACATCCAGTCTTTTCTCAGCTATCCGAATATCTGGGAATTAGAATAAATCCTCCAGTCCCAATTAAACCCAGACAAGTTTGGAATGGCTTCATCCTTCATCAGAAACTTGAGTCACTTCCAAATCATATATTTACAGAAAGTATGTGATATGAGTGTTGTTTGAGTTGATCAGCTATACAAATGCTTTTTCGTGCTTCAATAGATAACTAATAAAAACAATTTTAGTACTATTATCATATAATGTATATTGGACAATTTCTAAAATTCATGTTTCAGTCAATGTTATAAGTTTCCCAAGGTATTTGAATTTCTAAAACATGGCCACTTCAGTATTATTTACAAATGTTTTGAATATAGAATGACAGAACTTTGATAATTCTGTGATTAAAAGATGTGTTGTGGTTCAGCAATAGCTGCACACTGACCACCTGGATACCAGGCTCAGCTAGATGGAAGTTTTTTTTTTTTTTTTAATATTTTTGTTTATTTTATTTATACATATTCTGCCTGCACCAGATCTCATTACAGATGGTTGTGAGCTACCATGTGGTTGCTGGGAATTGAACTCAGGACCTTTGGAAGAACAGCCAGAGCTCTTAACCTCTCAGCCATCTCTCCAGCCCTAGATGGAAGTTTTGTGTTTTTTTTTTTTAACACTTAACAAAGCCTGTCTGGTCATGGACACAGTCTGGATTCGGGAACCAAGGCTATGACTCTGAGCCATTCTCAGAGTCAGTTTTTAGAAGAAAAAGACCATAACTAAGTATGAAGAGTCAATTCCATCCGAGGTACATTGTGCATAACCAAGCAAAAAGAATCAATTCTATTCCAGGTATATTGTGCCTAGGTAGCTAGACAAAGTATTTTAAGCTCATTGGCTGGGATTTAGGGTAGGGGAACTTTGGGGACATTCCTGTTCTCCATTGTTCCAGGAGAATATGGCAGGGTATTGTGGTTTTGCTTACATAGAACATAAATTTATCATCAATTCAAGCAGAGCATTAAACAAGTGTTAAATTGTAAGAAAAAGGCTATTCTTGTGTCAGTCAGGGAGAGGCTGAGAACTTGAACTCAGTTTCACCTTATGATCAAAATGGAGACTAAAGACAAAATGGCTTAAGATATGCTAAACACAAAAATAGGGGTCAACAGAGGAGCTATAGTTATGCTAAAAATTACAGTAGGACTCAATAGAGGGGCTATCGTTATGCAAAAAGTTAAAGCAGGCCTCAACAGATGCAAACATTATTAATAATCCTGTAAGATCTTTATTGCTATAATTGGATCTGCTATATTAATTTCATTTTTACTAACATGATTATTTTCTTAAGAAAATGCACACGATTTTTAAAGCAATTATAATAGGTAAGTAAAAAGACAAAATCATGCCAATCAACATGTAGATATAGCCATAAAATTTTGGTGTAAACTGTCTTATTGTATTTTTATTATACATTATTAAAATGTGAGATCACATGGTAGATACTGAACATAAAATTCTGATGCCAGGGGCTGGAGAGATGGCTCAGAGGTTAAGAGCACTGGTTGCTCTTCCAGCTAGACCTGAGTTTAATTCCCAGCAACCACATAATGGCTCATAACCATCTATAATGAGATATGGTGCCCTCTTCTGGCTTGCAGGTGTATGTGCAAACAGAACATTGTATACATAATAAATAAATAAATAAATAAATAAATAAATAAATAAATAAATCTTAAAAAAATTCTGCTTTACAGATGCTTTTCAGTTTCGTGAGGTCACATTTATTAATTGTTGCTCTTAGAGCCTGAGATGTTGGTGTTCTGTTCAGGAAATTGTCTCCTGTGCCAAAGAGTTCGAGGCCTTTTCTCCACTTTTTCTTTCAAGAGATTTAGTGTGTCTGGTTTTATGTTGAGATCTTTAATCCACTTAGACTTAAATTTGTGAAGGGTGATAGATATGGGTGCATTTTTCTATGTGCAATAGAGGACTAAGATCCAGAATATATAAAGAACTCAAGAAAATATATAAAGAACACCAACAGACCAAATAATCCAATTAAAAAACGGGGTACAGAGCTAAGCAGAATTCTCAACAGAGAAACATTAAAGAAATGCTCAACATCCTTAGTCATCAGGGAAATCCAAATAAAAACAACTCTGAGATTCCATTTTACACTGATTAAAATGGCTAAGATAAAAATTTCAAGTGACAGCACATGCTGGAGAGGATGTGAAGAAAGGGGTAACCACCTCCATTGCTGGTGGGAGTACAAACTTAAACAACCACCTTGGAAACCAGTCTGGTGCTTTATTTTTTTATTTTTATTATCAGTTACATTTTATTAACTCTGTATCCCAGCTGTATCCCGCTCCCTCATTCCCCCCAATCCCACCCTTCCTCTCTCATCTCCTCCCTGCCCCTTTCCAAGTCCACTGATGGGGAGGACCTCCTTCCTTTTCATCTGACCTTGTTTTATCAGGTATCTTCAGGACTGGCTGCAAAGTCCTCCTCTGTGGCCCAGCAGGGCTGCTCCTCCCTTGGGGGGTGGGGAGGTCAAGGAGCCTGCCATTGAGTTCATGTTCAGAAATAGTTCCTGTTCCCCTTACTAGGAAACCCACTTGGATTCTGAGCTACCATGGGCTACATCCAACCAAGGACCAAGGTACATTCATGGCTGTAACCTAGAACCCCTGCTCAGCATCTGTCCTAAGGCAGATGCTCAATGTGAGTACTTTGATATTCTAGTCATTACTTAATGACTAGAAGGTTTATAAAGACTTGTTATTTAGAGCTCTGTAGCTTTCCTTATTGTCAGGTGTGTCATAAGCACATGCTTAACATGTAAGCTGAAAGCATGTATAGGACACAAATATTATACGTAGTTCCTGAAAGTGAAGAGTTTAAAAACAACATATTACCAAAATGCTCTCCCTACAATGTTCTTATATTGTTATGATGACTCCTTAGGTGAGAGACACTCTTCTTCTCATCTAGAACAACAATGTGCATTGATATTTACTGTTTTGTTTTGGTCTAAGACTGGGTTTCACCCTGTAATCCAGGCTGGCTGGGAGCTCCTGGCAATCCTCCTGTCCAGCCTTCTAAGTTCTCAGTCACCATGCATAGCCAAGATTGCCATTTTAGCAGATGAAAGGTGACTATTCACATAAAATGCCTTCATTACTGGAAGACATGTTTATATGATCATTCACTTGCTTCCTTTTTAGATAGCCTCTTCATATCCTTTGACAATATTTATAATCGATTTACTGTCATTTATTGGCAAAATCTCTTTGTTGAGCAATAATCCATTGTCTAATTTATTATAAAATGTCATTTTTCCAGTTTGTCATTTATCTTTTCATGTTGATTACAATGATTTTTAAATTTGCCAAATTTAAAATTTGCAGAAAAACTACTCCTATTTTCTAATTACTTAAATGGTTTTTAGATCTGGTATTGGATTAGAAAGCCTTCCAATTCACTGCATAAAAAACGCACATATTCTCTTCCAATTTTTTTTAAAAGGAAGAATATAATGCATTACAGCTGTAATTTGAAAGTAAGGACTTTTATGGATTTGTTTCTCTCTCAGCTAGCTCCTGAGGTATATAGTTCATTTTCTCCTCACTTTTAAGGATGAGAAATTACAACATTTGTGTATTAAAACTCCCTCTCTGTCCCTTTCCTTATATTCCTTAAAACACAGCATCAAACATACAGAAATCTTTACTGCCTGAGAGCCAAGTTCTTCCCTTCAGCAAGTCAAGGAAAAGAAATTCTTTTATTGCCATGTCCAGTAATGCTTCGATATTAGCACTCAAGAGATTCCTCACTTTTTACTAAAGCACGACATAACCTAATTTAAAAAAATGTCAAGTTGCCCCAAAAAGTTGTTTATCCCTTTAAACGAAGGCTCTTGCTTTTGAGGGCAATACGTCAGGGTTCTCTTCTGAACCGCCTTGGATTCTAGCGTTCAGTTGGGAAGACGGCTCAGGAAGAAGCCATGCAAAACTCAATCAGATCTAATGAGAGCCACCCAGCCTCAAGATCCCAAGAAGCTAATAAAAACAGGTAGTGGGGGGAATCAACGGAAGTCTTGATGGGGGTGGTAGTGTTTAGTGACAACGCTGTGTTCTCAGTAACCCAACTTAGACACATCCGAAAAAAGAAAACGGTTCATAGTTGCATTAGAAAAGTTAAAACACTTGATTCCTGTGTCGCGGAGGGCAGTATGTATTCACATGGGTGTGTTCTTCATTTGAACTTTGCTAATACCTGCTCTGGTGGTCCGTACAGGAGCAGACAAAGCTAGACTGAATGCTACTCTTGCCCTCAGGCAGGCTCCCCTGGGCAGGGTGAGGCACCTGGGTGAAGGGGAGTCGGCGTATTGCAACAGGCCGAGGTAATCTGGGGCTGCTGCGCGGCTCCTCAGCATCCCTGCAAGCAGGGGGCCCATCTTTAATCTCCGGGCAAGCATCCTTCCCCTTCCAGCTTAAATCCGCTACCGCGTCTCCCTAGCAACCGAGCTGGGAAAGAAGCGCGTAGGGGCGGAGTCACGTGCTCACAGGACTTCCGGGTTCCGTCGTGACTTCCGGTTGTCAGTCTCCTGACGTGCAGCGGCTGCGGCGGGGACGCAGTGGAGGCCTGGGCTCCGCGGGCCGGCCTCTCTCGTCCTCGTCCGCCCGTCCGAAATGCATCCGCGGCGCCCTGACGGCTTCGACGGCCTGGGCTACCGGGGGGGCGTGCGGGAAGACCCGGCTTTTGGCGGCCCCTTCCACGCACGCTCCTTCGGTTCTGGGACGGAGCTGGGCCACTGGGTGACGACGCCCCCTGACATCCCGGGCAGCCGCAACCTGCACTGGGGCGACAAGAGCCCCTCGTACGGCGTGCCGTCCGCGCCCGCGACGCTCGAGGGCCCCGCGGAAGAGCCCGTTCCCGGCGGCGGCGACGGCCCGCGGCCCGGCCCGAGCAGCGGTGAGGGGTGCGGGGCCCGGCCGGGCGGGTGGGCCGGCGGACTCCGGAAGCGCGCGCAGGGCCCGCCTAGGTCCTTGCACACGCTACCACACCCTCTGCCCTCCTTTCGTCCTCTGCCCCGGAGCCTCTGTTGCAAGCTGTCTGTGCTCGGGGCTCAGCGCACTAGGTGACATCAGCGTAGGCTGCGATGCTTGGGTAGGCGTGTTTGCGGGTGCTACGGGAGTTACCACCGATGGCCCGAGGCGGGACAGAGAGAAGTTAGATTACTGTTGTCTGCTGCCCTTGGCAGGTGGAGTTTCTTGATTTAGTTAATTGACTCATAGCTGTGTTTTGGAAAGATGATTTTTTTTCTTTTCTTAACCTCGTCAGTTTGGGGCTGGAGCCTGGCTCCACCAATCATTAATTTATCCATTTTTTCCCCCTGATCCTTCGTTTTTCATCTCTTTAAGATTTGTCGAAAGAGTTAAATTGAATAACACTATGCTATTGTAAACATGCACAGTATGATAATTATTCTTTTCCTTCATTTAACCTTTTAACCATGGGGACTCTGATTGTAGACACCGAATCCACACCTCCCTGTAGTTTTCCTTCTCTTCTCCTGACCTAAAACTTCCACTTAAGAGTTAGAAACACTGATACACCTTGACTTTGTAAGCAGTGGCCTGTAAGAGAACTTCAGTTGCAACACTGCATGTTTAAAGTCTGTTTTATGCTTAAAATTAAAATATCTGACTGTTCTCTGGGAATGACAAATTGTATCATTAAGTATTAATTAATTGTAACATTAAGTATTAAACATTCTGTAAGTAATCGTGATACTCATTGCTCAGTTTTTACTTGGAAGTTCAGAAATGTTTGAACTGGAAGATACTAGTTATTAGGAAGTACATAAAGAGGTGAGGGAGGATCAGCGTCATGCAGTTAAGCTTTTGTGTGTTACCTTGTTTCATTGTGTTGTACTGGTCCCGGAATAGTGCTGGGAAACTTTTTTTGAAGGAAGGGATAAATGAGATGATTCAAAACACAGGCATAACTGCTGTAAAGTTACCATTTATGCAGTAAAGTTTTTTTTTCCTTTTTTAAAATAATTTTTAAATTTTTATATTAATCACAGGTTATTTGCTTTGTATCCCAGCCATAGCCCCCTCTCTCATTCCCTCCCAATCCCATCCTCCCTCATCTCCTCCCTGCCCCTTTCCAAGTCCACTGATAGGGGAGGTCCTCCTCCCTTCCATCTTACCCTAGCTTATCAGGTATCTTCAGGACTGGCTGCAATGTCCTCTGTGGTCTAGCAAGGCTGCTCCTGCCTGGGAGGTGGGGGAGGGAGGTGAAAGAGTCTGCCATTGAGTTCATGTCAGAAATAGTCTCTGTTCCCCTTATTAGGGAAACCCATTTGGATTCTGAACTACCATGGGCTACATCTGAGCAGGAGTTCTACGTTATATCCATACATGGTCCTTGGCTGGAGAAACAGTCACATAAAAGACCCCTGTGCCCAGGGGTCCTTGGTCCTTGTGGAGCTCCTGTCCTCTCCAAGTCATACCAACTCCCCTTCTTTCATATGATTCCCTAGACTCGCTTTGTAGACCAGGCAGCCCTGGAACTCACAGAGATCTGCCTGCCTCTGTCTCCCTGAGTCCTGGGATTACAGGTGTGTGCCACCATACCCGGCAGAGATTTTTCAAACAGTCACAACTTAGAAATATCCCAGCTTGGCAAGGCTGCTCCTCCACAGAGGAGGACATTGCAGCTAGTCCTGATGAGACCTGATAAGCTAGGGTCAGATGGAAGGGGAGGAGAAGCTCCCCTATCAGTAGACTTGGAGAAGCGCATGGGAGGAGAAGAGGGAGGGTGGGATTGGGAGGGAATGAGGGCGAGGTCTACAGAGGGGATACAAAGTGGATAAAATAAATTAATGTAAAAAAATAAAAATTTAAGGAAAAAAAATACCCCAGCTTACAAGCTTTTGTGACAATAGGCCATTGGAATGAAAGAACAGTTGCTCCTCTAAGAAGTTCATGCCCTGGAACTTGCCATAACCTACACCAGTCACTTATTTAAATTGCTTCCCAATACCACATCTGCATTCAAGTTTTAACTACACAGCATATTGCTCATATACTGTATCCTGGTATCATAGTAAATATAAATATTGGTTATGAGTAATCTTATCTGTTTTATTTTAGAACAGTTGAATAGATTTGCTGGATTTGGTATTGGACTTGCAAGGTAATGTTTATTCTAAAGATTTTTTTTACTTAGAGTTTTCCCTTTAATACTAAATGATTAACATTTCTTCCTTTAGGTTTTATTAACATTTACTTCTTTGTAGGAATTCATCATTTAGAATGTATAACTTGATTTTTTTCAAGTAGTGGTAGGACCCAGTCATTCCGTTGTGTAAACACGAAGTAATTTTGTAACGAATGTGGTAGTAGCTTTGATTAGTGTACCAGGGCAGAATGGAATGCAGTCTTCTTTCTCAAAGTGTAATGTGCTGAACTTTTCCCTAAACATCGCAGTGCTGTGGTACCCAGGTATTTTTGTAGTGTAGAGGGTTGATTTTTGTTTTCAGTTACTATTTGGTGGGCAACCTCCTTTATAGCTAAGAACATTTATCAGTCTTTTTTATGGTATTATGAATAAAAATTCACAAATATTGGACTTGTGCCTTGTTTCTCCTTCATAACAGAATGGCATTCATCATTTTAAATATCTTGACCTTGTGTGGGTATTAAAACCTCAGAAATATAAGTGTCAGCATAGATAAAATGTGTATTTCACATTCTACTAATCTCTTTAGCCAAGTTCTTTATTCTTAAAGCTTTATGCCATTTTATATAATGTTTGTATATATATATATGAACCATATGTCACTATTAGAGCTTAAGCCCATAGCTATAATTATTTTTCAGGAAACCTATTCAAAAGACATATTTGATACATAAAGAAGTAATGAATATGGTCATTGAAAATCCTATACTGAAGTACCAAGTACATCAAAATAAAAATTTCTTGAATGAGGATCTTAGAAAGCAATGACTCTTCACATAAGAATTTTCTTCATAGGACATTTTCTGAAAAGAAGTTAAATGATATAGTATTTCTCAAGTTAAACATTCAGAGATCTATTTTCATCTCTGTACTTTAGCTAATATTACACATCTACAAGTTTGTAGATCTAGGTTTTATTTATACTGAATTTACTGTTCGTATCATTTGCTGATGAGCAGGTATTAAATCCTCTTAATTGTGAAAATAAGAATAACGAGATATTTGTATGTTAAACAGAATCTGTATACAGACATATTGTGTATACATACACACATGTAAATTATTTTTGTATAGTCTCTTTACAGAAAATGTACTGGCCCATCCTTGCATTGTTTTACGCCGCCAATGTCAGGTAAATAAAATTTCTTGTATTTCTGAGAATTCTGATAAAATGACATGAAATCTTGTACTCATTATTTTATGTGAAATGCTCAAAATGTATAATATATCATTTCTCCAAGTTTTTAGTCATAAAACCTCTTCAAAATCTTAAAAGTTGTCAGGACTCTGAAGTTGTTTTGCTTATCTGGGTCATATCTGTCAGTGTTCACCATTTTAGAAATTAAAACTCATGTAATTTTGATCTAACTTATTAAAATAATAATCCATTCATCAGATAGTTACATCATCTTTACAATATTTATGTTTTTAATGTCTTTAATGTCTGGAGTAATAGGAACCAGCTTCTTGCATCTGCTTCTGCAGTCAGTTTATTATGTAATGTTGTTTTGAAAGAAACAAGAATATTTAGCCCCCCACACTTGATGTCCTTGAAAATAGAGGAGTATTTTTATTCTTTTCAGATAATGTGCCTTCTGAAGTTAACACCGAAACTCACAAGTGGTGGTTTCTCAAGGGTTATGTGCAGTGTGAACTCTGAAGCAACCTAAAAATTTTAAAACTGTTATGTTAAAAAGTCTGCATTGTTTTATAATACATTGAAATGCATTGTAATTTATATCCACATGATTTTCTATCACCCTTTATTAGTTATTTGAAAAATGTTGAATCATTACTTAGGTTCCCAGATTCTAAAACATTGAATTAAACATACCAAAACTCATCTTCACTTCAAAAACCAATTATCTTGCAAGAAATCTTTAGTCACTGAATATTATTACTGAGATATACATTCCCAGAATTATTTTTTATATTTTATTAAACTGTATTAATTAGATAAAATTTTTATACAAAATTAGGACATTTTCAAACATGTATACCATGTCCTTTGGTTTTTCTTGTACTCATTACCTTACCTTGTCTTTTCTCCCACTTTCTACTGGTCACCTTCCTATTCCTTAATTGTACACTTCCTGCTTTCATGTCTTCTGTTTTTATTTCTTTAGTTTACAAAAAAAAAAAAAAAAACAACAAAAAACCAACCCTATGTTTTACATATGAGAAAACGTATGGTATTTGTCTGAGTCTGGCTTATTTTGTTGAGTCAGATCTCCAGTTCCTTCCAACATATTATTCTCGTGACTACATAATAATATTCCTTTGTGTATGTGTACACCTTTGTGCGGTAGTTGTGGTTTTAGTTTTCATGAAGGACCTCTGTAGTGCTTCCCTCAACAGCTGCACTAGATGAGAGTTCTTTTTCCTCACACAGTCATCAGCACTTGTTTTTGTTTATTTTCTTCATGATAACAGTTCTAATATAGGTGAGATGGAATCTCAGTATGGTTTTGATCTACATTTCTCTGATATAGAATGATACTGTATCTTTTTTGTATATTTTTGGCCATTTGTAATTTTTTTTTAGAGAACTTTATTTCCTTTGCTTACTTATTGATTGAATTGTTGAGGGTTTGGGTGTTTAATTTTTTTAGTTCTGTTTACATTCTGGTTCTCTGTCCGATGTCTCACTTTTTTAGGCTCTTTTGTTGCTTATTTTGCTGAACAGAAGCCTTTTAATTTATGCTGTCCTATTTGCCATCCTTATTTCTGTTCCTGAGTTATCAGAGTCCTTTTCAGAAAGCCCTTGCCTATGCCAAGATTTTAAAATGTAGTCCCTATGTTTTCCTTGGCCAGAGTCAAGGTTTTAAATCTTTTTAAGGTGTTTCTGCCTTGTACTTGGAAAAAAGTTGACAACAAACGCTCTGAGAATGTTTTTCAAACAACAAAACAAAACAAAAAACAAGTGTAATTTGTTAATTTATAGGTACACATTTGGTCTGAGTATATAGTTGAATGGTTGAGCACATAATAGGCCATAGGTTTAGCTATCAGTACTGCAAGGGGAAGATGTGTATCCCAGGTGTGAAAGTAATAGTTTGACAGGGTATTTTATAAAAGAAAAAAGATGATGTCTGTGATAAAAAGTAGCTAAGTAGGTTGCAAATCTATCATGTAAGAATTTTCCCTCATTACAAGTATCTTCTGTATGTAACACACAAAATGTTAATTAAAAAGGTGATATGTACTGATAGATCAGGATTTCATATAATTGCCCTTTGTACTTTTTCACCAAGGATACTCTTAAATGAAGATTGTTTTTCCTTCCCGTATACCTGTGATGAAGAATATAATAGAAAAATACAATTGATGCTACTACCTTGAATCATTGTAAAGAATCAGCAGTTTTATTCACCCTTGTTTTTATACTCATAGCATGTTATCAATATAGTGAAAAAGGCAAATGGTGCCTGAGTAAAATTAAGGAAATATTTTGAACTTGTCAAGCCTCTGGTAGAGTACTGGAGCTCTCAACAGTTATTGACCTGCATTGTAGTAGGTGCTATCAAGTAACTTAAATTCTTTGCAGAATAATTTTCCCACATAATATTAAGACAATATAAATCAGTACACATTAATCTGTTTTTACTTGTCACTGAAAAATAAGAATGCATAGAAAAATAACTACCTAAGTAGCATTGGCATTTGTAGATGCCTCAGAACAGTAAAAGTCATTTGTAGATATTTAAATTGTGGTGATACTACATTATGATCCAGTATACGTCATTTTGACATGGCTTCCTTATTTAATTGTAAGCTATCGTTTAAAAAATGCTTGGCCAAAATGAGTACGAGTGTGAAATTTATTTCTAGAGCTTACAAACCTTACTTTTCAAACAGCGAGATCCTCTTTATAGTATGCATTACTAGTATTTTATATACTAGTCTGCATATTACATTTATATCACTGTATGCACGGCACTTAATGTTTATTTGAAGTCTTTATTATTTGACTTTAAAACTTAACTTGGTTATGCTGACCTTTAGATTTTCATGGCCTTATTATTTCGTGACAATGTTGTATTTTATTACAGGTTAATTACCATGCTCGGCATTATCATCTCACTCCGTTTACAATTGTCAACATTATGTATAGCTTCAATAAAACTCAGGTGAGAATCTGTTCTATTAAAGCTATATATTTAAACTTGTTAAGCATTAAAGTAAGGATTCTTTTTTGAGTCTTCCAGAATTTCTCTTAATTCAACAGATATGCAAAGAACTATGCTAAGTTCTCAACAGGTAAGGTAAATATAATCAAGAGATTTACAATTTAGTCATAGAGACAAATAAAAAAAGTCAGGAGAAGATTGTGTACAGTTTATGTAGCTCAGTATGAGAACTATAAGGTATTGATTAGTGTGTAGATGAGAGGTATAACACTAACTGATATACTCACCAGTTCTCTCACTGCTGTAACAAAATACCTGACAAAACATCTAAGGAAGGAAGGGTTTATTTTGACTCAAAATTTGAAACGATATCTATCATGACAGTGAAGACATAGAGGCCTGAGCTCCAGGTAGCTGATCACATTGAGTCCATAGTCAGGAAGCAGAGAAACATGAATGCTGGTACTTGGATTTTAGCCCATTCTATTACTCTTGATGCTAAAGAAATGATGCTGTAAATCTTGAGGGTGGGTCTTCCCCCTCAGTTAAACATTTCTAATCTGTTTACAGTGAAGATTGATTTTCACACAGACATTGAAAACAGGGTATGATGTGGGAAAATGGCTGATAAAGAGATACTGACTTGCATACTTATATATTGACTTGTTAGAAAGTCTGCTTCTTAATACTGAGGTAATGGTTTTATATGCTGATGTGCGAAGGTAAAAGGAAAAGAGAGGTTTTAATTTTGGGAACTAGATATAATGTAGTATAATAGTACCTGTTGCTACCAGAGGTTGATGGTAAGAGAAGGTGAAAAGAGAAATAAGCAGCAGCATAAAGGGCCTTCTATGGTCTGCACATTTTATCCTAAAAACTACAGAAGAACCATTAATGTTTTATAGCAGTGGTTCTGACCCCTTGGGGCAGTGTCAAATGACTCTTTTTATAGGGGTTGTATGTCATATATTCTGCATATCAGATATTTACATTGTAATTCATAACTGTGAAAATTACAGTTACGAAGTAGCATTGAAAATAATTTTATGGTTGGGGTCACCACAACATGAGGAACTATATTAAAGGAATCCAACATTAGGAAGGTTGAGATTCACTGTTTTAGAGTGACAAGAAAATTGTGAACAAATGGATTGTTTGTATCAAAATTGGAATATTTGACTTCTAAGAACTTTCCACATAAATGTCTGTGTACATGTGTAAAAATGTATATGCAAGGGTATCATATTGTGATATTGCACATAATAATGAGCCAAGATAGTTGGGCGGTGGTGGCACAACCCTTTTTTAATCCCATCACTCGGGAGGCAGAGACAGGGGCAAATGGATCTTTGAGTTTGTTTCCAGCCTGGTCTACAGAGCTATTTCCAGGACAGCCAGGGCTACACAGAGAAACCTTGTCTTGAAAAACCAGAGGGGGGAGCATGTAAATCAGTGAACTAAGAAATTACCATATCTAGTAAGAGAATTCTAGTAAAGTAACAGTGATACATTTTTGTGGCAAAATGCCAGGAGCCCTTAACAAATAAAATGGTATCTTTGGGTAGTTTTTTTTTTTTAATGGTTCAAGGTACATCTGTTAAAAGTGGAAAAACAGGGCTGGAGAGATGACTCAGAGATTAAGAGCACTGGCTGTTCTTCCAAAGGTCCTGAGTTCAGTTCCCAGCAATCACATGGTAGCTCACAACCATCTATAGTGAAATCTGGTGCCCTTTTCTGGCCTGCAGGCAGAATACTGTATAAATAATAAAGCTTTAAAAAATGAACAAACAAAAAATGGTACATCTTTCCATGCACACTGATATTCTGTTATATGCTAAGCTGTCTCTGGAGAATGGAAGATGAAAGCTCATGCTGGAGACTAGGATGAAAAAGAAACACATTTATAGTATATAAAATATAGATACATAGAGTATCTCCTGATACTATATTGCATCTAATTTTACACTGTTGATATTTTATTTCTCATTCACTAGTAACATAGATTAATAACGATAGTAACAATACCAGCGTTGTTATTGAAGTGGAAACTGCGCTCTTATAGTGTTTGATGTATATAAGGAATAACATGGATGGAAAAGAGAACATAGATTTTTAAGAGGCTGAGAATTTTAGAACTTTGGTTGATTAGCTAGGAAGCATGGAAAATATATGATTTGGACAGAAGTATGTAGGAGCTACTGAGGGAAACAGGAACTACAGCAGATAAGGAAAAAATGGTGCTAATGGGTATGGCTGAGTGAAGGTGGGGAAATATGAAAGTTAAGATAAATCTAGGTCATAGAAGCATCTAGACTAGTAGGGAGTTGACTGTAGAGTGCATGAAGTTTTTAAATATGCTAACCAATCATTTTGGAGTACTTAATTAAATGGCGTATTTGTCTTGGTCTAAATTAGGCTGTCATGAAACATCAACAGTTGAGGCTATTGTCATGATACATGCCTTGGGATCCTGGGACTTCAAAGGTTGAGGAAGGAGGATCAAGAGTTGAAGGTGAACCTCAGCTACACAGGACTTTGAGGCCCTCCTGGGTTATGTGAGAGTGTGTCTCAAAAGAAAAAGAACAAAGTGGTAGAAATCCAATTAGTTACAGTTCTGTACGATTTATATTAGAATAACACCTTGTTAGGAAACATCAGCAAACCTTTAATGTTAAGTTCCGTTAAGAATTTCTGTGTTCTATATTAGGCACTAACAGAACTTTTTTATTGTTTTTGTTTTGATTTTAGGGACCACGGGCCCTCTGGAAAGGAATGGGAAGCACATTTATTGTCCAAGGAGTTACACTTGGAGCAGAAGGCATAATTAGTGAATTTACACCTTTACCGAGGTACATGTGTAGCCCTTTTTCTATATTAGTTTTATATTAGATTTTTATCAAACATGGAAGCAAATATCTTGAATCTGAAAGCTTGTGTGAAATAGCTCAGAGAAGGGAGGACAGTACAACTACTGTATTAATTACACCTTGCTGAGCAAGTGTGTGCTTGAGTGAAATGTGCCTTCTATTCTTCCTGCTGTGTACCAGCCACTGCCAGCTAAGTAACAAAAAGAAGTGTGAACAACTCCTCTTCTGTAAGTAGTTCATTTGCTTATAGTACATTGTGTGATTAAATAAACCCCTTTCACATTCCCAGAGATACTTACCTGGAGTTAGTGGCAAGAATTTCAAAAAATAACTGACAATTGAGATAGAGTCTGAATTATGAGTAAGAATTGACTGGGCAGGAAAGTAGCTTCTTCCAAGGAAATGTGGCAGCATACCCGGTCTCACGGAGCTTTGACAGCATTAGACAGAAAGAAGCAGGTTGTGCTTGCAAGTGAGAAGAAGCGAAGATGCTAAAGTATGAGCATTGTCTTTTTCAAACCTTTTTTATGTATTCTTTGATTTAGTTGTGTGTGTGTGCGTGTGTGTGTGTTTTTGTAGGTCATATCCAACTCAAATCCTCTTTCTCCCTCCCTGATTGTGTCTTTGTAATGACTTATTTCCTGTGGGAATCAAACATTTTATCTATGTCTTGATGTGTTTTGATCAAGGGTATTCCTAAGAGGTAGTGTAAAAGTATTAGTTTCGACTGGCTTGTGGAGAGCTAAAATATTAATCTTAACCACATTAGGGCCATTAGAACAAAGCGCTGAGTTAGGAAGGCATGCTAGGTATTATTGTCGTTAGACTGGAAATAGTAAAATAGTATCAAGAAGTGAATTGTGAGCAGTGGCTGAGGTTTTTTTTTTTTTTTAAAAGGAAATGCTAACCAAGGTGGAGAATTCATTAAGAATAAGTTAGAAAAGGAGATAAGGAATTTAAGTTTCAATAAATAGAGTTTGAGATTTTTGCCAGACCTATTTGGTTTATATTAGTTATTTTATAGTGCTGTGAAGAGACAACATGACCAAGGCAACTTATAAAAGAGAGCATTTAATTCGGGGCTCATGGCTCTAGAAGGTCGTAGAGTCTGTGACCATCATGGCAAGAGCACTGCTGGAGTAAGGCAGGCATGGCGCTGCAGTAGTCGCTGAGAGATTTACATCTGATCCAAAAGTATGCAGCAGGGAGAGTGAGAGGGAGAGCGCTAACACCAGTAGCACCTCCTTGAAAAAGGCTGCATACCTTCTAATCCTCAGATATTTCAGCCTGTGGGTCCTATTCTCATTCAAACCAGCACAGGGAGACATGACTGAAAGATGGTTGGAACTGTGGATTATGATGCTGCAGAAATTATTGAAGCATAGATGTAGCTTTGAGTATTGTGATGTAAAGTAGCATTCAGAGTATGAGATTCAATGACATTCAACTAATGAAGAATTGTAGATCACAAGTTATGAAAAGTGACAAGAGTAAATTCCTGGACAACTTGTATATCTGTATATATCTGTACCATGTGTTGGCATGGTGAGAGCAGTAGTTGAAGGGTATAGTTAGTGATACCCTCAAAACAAAACGAGTGGTAAGATCCATGACATAGTTTCTAGAAGCCAAAGGTTGTGAACTGTAATTCTATATACACTGGGAGAGAGAGGTAATACTTGTAGGGAAATGACTGAGTTGCTTTTCTGTGGGTCATATTCAGTCATTGCTTGTAGGAAAGACAGCACTGGACTTGTAGAAAGCCCTAAGAAGACTGGTACTGTGAATGTCCTACAATTATGGCAGTTTGGCGACAAGGCCCTCTTGCAAGATATGAAAGGGACGCTAATTGTAGTGAACAGTTTTAATTTGTTGGCAACTCGTTGGCGTGACCAATTTTCTGTAGTATATTTTTTCTGCATGAACTCTTAGGTAGTGTTAAAGGCTTTGGATAGTTCTGGTTTATTTAAAGTTAGCTTTCGTTTAGTTATCTCAAGTTAGGATATGTAATTGTGCATTGTTAAGAAAGAGTTAGTTGAAGGTATAACCACTGGTATTGCACATCTATTCAATGTTGGGATGTAGTATTTGTAAGGGAAAGAAAGAAAGAAAGGCAAAAAGCTAAGAGCAAGCTTTTCCATATGTTGTCTTCAGAGGACCATGTAATCTCAGAATTCCTTTAATACACGTTTGCATGTGGCCAGCTAAAGTTTCTTGACTCATACTTTAGAAATTGAGCTTTGGGTAGAGTGCAGGGAATCTTATGAAATAAGGGGGAGATAGAAAGACCTGGAGGGGACAAGAGCTTCACAAGGAGAGCAACAGAACCAAAAAATCTAGGCACAGGTTTTTTTTCTGAGACTGATACTCCAACTAAGGACCATGCAGGAAGATAACCTAGAACCCCTGCACAGAAGTAGCCCATGGCAGTTCAGTATCCAAGGGTTCCATAGTAATGGGGACAGGGACTGTCTCTGACAGGAACTGATTGGCCTGCTCTTTGATCACTTCCTTCTGAGGGGGGAGCAGCCTTACCAGGCCACAGAAGAAGACAGTGCAGCCAGTTCTGATGAGCCCTGATAGCCCAGATGGAAGAGGAGGAGGACCTCCCTTATCAGTGGACTAGGGAAGAGGCATGGGAAGAGGAGAGTGGGGGAGTTTGAGATTGGGAGGGGATGAAGGGAAGGTGCTACAGCTAGGATACAAAGTGAATAAACTGTAATTAATAAAAAAAGAAAAATCGAGCTTCTATGTTTGGCTAACTTTAATCTTTGTTATTGCTTTTTATGTCATAGAGTATGTTTGAAAGTACAGATGTGCCAGATATTTTGTTTTTGAGGCTTCCCCCCAAACACAGAGGTCTATAAAAAGTTTAGCAAAGTGCAGAATATTCAGTTTAGTACCATGGTAAAAATTCAGTACCTGTAATGATGATATTTGTTTTGGTTTGTGGTTACAGTTAAGTTTTAGGACTGTAGACAAATAACATTGTAAATGTGGAAAGTTGGCTGAGGAGAAAGATGAAGAGAAGAAGGTGGAATAGACAGACTAGTTCCAAAGGCCCAGAGCCACGTGATCAATTATCAGAGCAATAGCCCTACTTCTTATTGAGAACGCAGGGATATATATGTGAAACACAGCTGATCCTAAGCATGTCTGGCAAAAGTACACTACCTTGTGCTTAATTAGTAAGCGGAGATAGACATGCTGGCGCTCAGCTGACTCTCTCTTTTTCATTCAGTCTAGGATCCTAGCCCATGAATCTACCCAATCTTGAAACTTCCTTACACACATGCCTGGAGGTTTGTCTCCTAAGTCTTCTCATCTGTCACATTGACACAGTAGTAGCCATCATACAGTCAGTTACAGCTTTTCCCTGCAGCCCTCTCTGCTAGCAGACACATGATCACTTTGTTTCTGTCTTTGAACCACCACAGTTGTCAGAACTATGTCCAGAAAGGAAAATCCACCTACAGATTAAAACAAAAATAAAAATTTATTACTGTTTAAGAAATTAGTTCAAAATATTTTAAACATAATTTTTGTTTAATTTACATTCATTTTTATGTTTTAGGGAGGTGTCACACAAATGGAATCCTAAACAAATTGGTGAACACCTTCTACTAAAATGGTAAGTTCTAAAAATGACATTGTTACTAGAAAGTTCTATTAGCTTTTTTTTTTTTTTTTTTTTTTAGGCTACTTATTTTTATTTGATGTACATTGGCATTTTGCCTGCATGCATGTCTCTATGAGGGTGTCAAATCCCTGGAACTGGAGTCTTAGACAGTTGTGAGCTACCGTGTAGGTGCTGGGAATTGAACCTAGTGCAGCCAGTGATTTTAACTCCAGCCCTCCTGTTAGCTTTTTAGTGTTAGATTTGAAAAACATAAACTTACACATAATATAGTGAAGGAAGTTAGTGTAATAAGACTAGATCTTTGAGGAACAAGTAACATAAGGTGTAGGGATAAGATCCTGAAATACACATGGTGTTTGAAGTAATTCTTAGGCGTTTGAAAGGTACAGGTTGTGGTTCAACTTTTTTCTTTTGTTCTTTTTTTAGTTTTGTTTTTTTTTTTTTGTTCTTTTTTAGTGGGGTGAATACATGGAGGCCAGAGTCTCCTTAGGAGCCATCAGCCTTGTTTTTTGTTTGAAGGTGGTTCTGTTTTTGTGATTAGAACATAGTTATATCATTTCCCTCTTCTCTTTTCTCTAACATTTCCCATGAGACCCCGTCTTGCTCTCATTCAAATTCATTGCCTTTTAAAAATTGTTGTTACTTAGTGTATGTGTATATTTCTAAACACACAAATACAACCTTCTCAGGCCATATAATCTTACTTACATGTTTATAGAAATGATCATTTGGTATCACATAATCAACTGGAATGCTGTCTGGAGTCACTGATCAGGCTGTGCAGCCAGCAAGCCGCAGAAATTTGTTTCTATTTGCCTAGCTTTGATACGCATGCTACAATGCCCAGCTTTAGATACGGATGCTGGGGTCTTCATGTTTACATGGCAAGCCCTTCACCATCTGTGATCTCCTCAGTCTCTTAACCCAGATTAAAAAAAAATTACAACTGTGGGTTGAATATCCCTAAGCCAAACATCTGAAATCCAAAATACATCAAAATCTTAAGAATTTGAACATCAACATGACATGCCACATGTCTTAAATTTCTTGAACGTGATTTTTTCTTGTAAGGGGTGAGGTGTATACTATGTGAATACTATGTGAAATACAATTAGGCTTTGTGTGCAAAGTGAGTATAACACATAAATTAATTTTGTATCTAGACTTGGGTCTCACTTCCAAGATATCTAGTTATTTATATGCAAATATCCCCTAATCTGAAACATATCTGATCCTAAGCATTTCTCAAAAGAAATACTAAACCTGTGTCTTATTAGTAATTAGAGATACAAATGTATGTGTTTGGTAAAGAGCAAGCTCAAAACGACAGTCACATAACAGTGTAATCTAAAGGCATCTACTAACTTTTTTACAGATTAGAAGCTTATTCTTATTTATTTATTTGAAGATTGTGACTTGGAAATCCTCTAGCTTGCTGGCTCGCTCTGTGGGACAGTCCAGCACATAATTACTTACTGATGTTCCGTTAACCTTGGAGGCCAGTACCTACCAACACCTGGCCCCTAAGGGTGCTGGTCAGGTTAGTTCCACCTGTGAAATGATTTCAAGTAACTACTTTGCAGGCTTGAAAAGTTATAATTTAACCATATTGATGAGGAAACAACTTTGGAAAGCTGTACAATATTATTATTATTTTGTTAAAATGGAACATTGCTTACAGTCTGGCTTAGTTCTGCTGATGAGAAATGTAGAGGTGGAAAATGATAATAGGACAATAGCATAAAGCATTTTTGCTTGGATATCACTAAAACACCAAATTGGAGAACAGCTGTTTATCCAAAAGGTTCAGAAACGTATTTCAGGCAGTACTAGTTATGTGCAGGTAGATGGCCAGCCACACAGTTAATCATAAATGACATACATTCTGCTAACACTACAATCTAGGCTTTTTTGTTTTGGCAGACTGTCTTTGTATTATTATTACTATTTATTTCTGTCTCTGTTCAATAAAGTACTCTGTGTTTCAATGTTCTGAATTAATATTAGTAATTCTAAAGTATAGTTGAAAATTTAAAAAGATAATTCTGTGTTTGAATGTACATTAGATGAATACATTAAGACATCTTAAATTTCATTATAATCATTTTATTTTGTTGTTTGGTTTAATTTCTGCAGCCTAACATATATGGTGGCCATGCCTTTTTATTCAGCAAGTCTGATTGAAACAGTACAGGTGAGCTGTTCTTTCATTGTAAATGTATTGTTAAATACTTTTAGAATATTCAATATACTGTGTATGTCTGATTTTAAGTGTTTACTTCATAGTTACATTTATTTATTACACATTATCTCTGGTCTAATATTTCCATTGAAAATTTAACTCACACTTATGGTTTAATTATTATTCTTTTTCCATATACAACTCCACTCTTTATTCAGGTTTCTGAGAACCCAAACTGTGACTTGTTTTGAACATATAACCCCAAGAACAATTTAAAATACTTAATGGCTTATCATAGTGAGTACACCAATAATTGTCTGAGCATAAGAAATAATCATCCTAACAGTGAGTAGATCGTACCTGTAGTTAATAAACAGCATTCTTCTTAAGCATCCCCCTGAAGGAACATTCAGTGTTGGCTGAATACAAAGAATAAATTCAAAGCTTAGGGAGTTTCCCCGTTAGCATTTAAATTCTGCCTGGTTGTTTTACTGTTTCTAACCACATGGTGGCGCTTCAAGCACATTGAATTAAATTTTCTAACCTCAACATCTTTTACAAGACCTTAAGTTGAAAGTGCTTATACGGTTTGTCTTTTGTTTTCAGCATTCGATCTTCAAGAATACGTTTCCCATCTGTGTTAGTGCCTGCTCTGTAAATTGCTTGCTGGGCCAGCCTTGCCTTTCTAGTTTTTATTTTTTATTTTTTTATGTTGTTGTCTCCTAATTTTCTGTCCCCAGTACATCATTAATCTCTGATTTTGCTATTGCTGTTAGAACTAACTTTGGTTAACTGAAATTAACATCTTACGATCCAAACATATTTGCCTGTCCTTCTGCACTTGGCTGGCATTATGTAGTTCACAGAAGTCTATGAAGTAGTCTCATTGTAAAGATAAGGGGAAAAAAAAAAAAAAACTATCTGAAAGATAAGAATTTAAGACAAAATATATAAGCAACATGTTGTATCAGAAAAGAGGTTTTAGCTTTGGACAAACTTGCCAAAGACACATTTGTCTGCTTAAATTAGAGCTGTGACTTTAGACACTTTGAAACAAATCATCTTTAAATTGTAATTTTATCTTCTATGTAATGGAAATAGCATTTTAATAACTGATTTCTGTATTTATGTAAGTATTCTGATTACAGTACTAGATTGTCTCTATGTCCTTTTTTCTTGTCTATGTTTTAACACAGTACTTGCAGTTTGTCCTCTGGGTCTCATGTGTCAGTGCCCTGCTCTCCTTTTCACTTTCTTTGTTTTTATTGAAAAGCTTCTCTTTCTTTTCTCAGGTTTCTGCCCTGAGAAACATCTTTCTCTCAGTAGCCTCCTTTTCTTTCCATCACTTCTTGTTTTGTACCTGACTCAGCCCTGGGCCCTCCCTGGTTTTCATCTGTACTCAGGTCTTAGGAAAGCTCTTTACTCCTATGGATCTTGTCTGTTCTAGTCTTCTTCTCAGACTCAGCTTCTTCCAACAGTCTCATCCCCCTCTCTTTTCATCAGTACTAACTCTCATCTCTCTCTTTTCATCCGTACTAACTTGCTATCTTCATCTCGATTCAAAATCTAGTTTTTAGGTATGTTTTACTTCTTGGCCTTGATTCTGCATAACTAATAGCCTATTATGCCTTTGGAACATCAACAGGCACCTGATTGTCCCTTCTCCCAGCCAGGAGACCCAACTCTTCCCTCTTGGTTTGAGCATTACAGTGTCATCTGTGGTTCTGTGTTCTTGTAGGGAGCCCCTGACCTCTTAGAGGTCATTTTTTTCTTGAAGATATGTAGATCACCAGAAGAACCACTGTTTGAAACCCTTGGTAGAAACTACTTACCTGTGATTAATCCTTTTTCCAGTATCTGTGAGTTCAGTCTATGTGTACTTGCAAGGTTAGTGTTTTGAAGTTATAGTAGTTCTGTCCCTTCCTGATATAAGGATCTATATTGATTCCCTATAATTAATTTTAGACTTGTCAGTATAGTATTACATCAAAGTTTTTATTGACGTTGCTTTTTCATCTTATCTTTTTTATTATAATTTTTAAATTTTTTTAATATTAATTATAGTTTATTTACTTTGTGTCCCAGCTGTAGCCCTCTCCCTCATTCCCTCCCAATCTCATCCTCCCTCCCTCATCTCCTCCTTGTCCCTCTCTAAGTCTACTTATAGGGGAGGTCCTCCTCCCCTTCCATCTGACCCTAGCTTATCAGGTCTCACCAGGACTGGCTGCAGTGTCCTCCTCTGTGGCCTAGCTAGGCTGGAGCTGGGGAGGTCAAGGAACTAGCCATAGAGTTCATGCCAGAGACAGTCCCTGTTCCCCTTACTAGGGAACTCCACTTGGATACTGAGCTGCCATGGGCTACATCCAAGCAGGGGTTCTAGGTTATAACCCCTGGTTGGAGAATCAGTCTCAGACAAGCCCCTGTGCCCAGATATATTTGGTCCTTGTGGAGCTCCTGTTCTCTCCATCATCTTATCTTCTTTAAATTTATTTTTCTTTAATTTAATTTTATCTATATATTTATTATAATTTATTCACTTTGTATCCCTGCTGCAACCCCCTCCCTTGTCGCCTCCCAGCCCCACGTACCGTCCCACTTCTCCCCCTATTCCTTTTCCCTAGTCCCCTGATAGGGGAGGAGTTCCTCTTCTATCTGACACTAGCTTATCAGGTCTCACCCAGGCTGGCGGAATCATCATCTTATGAGTCCTGGCAAGGCTGTATCCCCAAGGGGTAGGTGATCAAAGAGCTAGCCACTGAGTTCATGTCAGAGACAGCCACTGTACCCCTTACTAGGGAACCCACTTGGAAACTGAGCAGCCAATGGGTTTCCTTTGAACAGGGGTTCTAGGTCCTTTCCATGCATGGTCCTTAGTTGGAGTAAATTTATTTTTCTTAATTCACAAAATGTTTACTCAGAAACAACGTGTATCAGAGAGAGTCATAGACTCATGTAATACAGTAGCAAAAATACAAAAATTCTCTCATTCTGTAGCTCTTAAAAGCTTGTGGAAAGGATAAACATAAATAAGACATATTTAAAGTCTGTAAGAAGTGGTGTGTTAAAGAGAGCAAAGCAAGGATGGTATGTCATGGGTAGAGAGGGGCATTTAATATTTTTGAAAGACAATCAGGTGAAGCCTCACTGAGAAGGTGATACATGAGCAAAGGTCTAAGCCCGAGAAAGACGTGATTTTGAAGAATATTCTGAGCAGAGGAAAAACAAATACAAAGACTGTTAAGTGGGATTGTATCACCTTGTTTTGATGAGTTGAAAGGACTGCTTTGACTAAGGTAGGGGTAAAATAGGTACAGTAGTAAGAAGGGCCAATTACGATACATTATAGTGTATTGTAAGAATTTAGCTTTTACGTTATAGCAGTGGTTTTCAACCTTCTTAATGCTTTAATATAGTTCCTCATGTGGTAATCCCCAACCATAATATTATTTTGCTGCGAATTCATAACTGCAATTTTACTCCTGTTATAAGTGATACTGTTAAGTATTTGATATGCAGAATATCTGTTATGTGGCCATTCAACTTAGCAAAGCAGTACCTTTTCATTTATCTTGCTAGAACCTTTGACCAACAGCTCCCTGATCCTTTTTTGAGATAAGTCTTTGTGTATTCCAGGTTGTCCTCAAACTTGCTAGAGTCGGAGATAACTTTGATTTCTGAACCTCCCATTTCCATCTCCCAAGTACAGAGATTACAGGGATAGGCTACCACATCTGGGTTTACTCTGGCAAGGAGGGGCATAGAGACTGGTCAGAGACTGGTCAGTTTCAGGGACTTCCTGAACATAGTTTGAATATCTTCCTGTTTTAGGCAGGGTGGAATGCTTATAACAGCAGGTAGCTGTTATAGAACAACTGTATAAGTGATAGTTTATACTGTCTTCCATTTTTATAGAATGCTGAACTGATACTTAGGAGAAGTTATTTATAGTAACAATTGTTACACAGTCAGTAAGGTGAGAGAACTTGATTTAAATTGACACTTTAGGGATCTTTAAACACTTTGTACTATCTCCTTACACATTGTTGCTTGTGGGCGTTCTAAGGAATTTATTTAAAACAGATCAGTCAGGCTCTCTGCTTCTTCCACCTTATCTCACTTCTGCACCAAGAATGGCTCTCCACTTCATTCCTGTCTTTTTTTTTTTCTTTTTCTGTTATTTTTGAGAATATAATATAATCACATTGTTTTTCCTTCCCTTTCTTCCCTCCAAACCCTCCCATATATCCTCTTTGTTCCTTTTCAAAGTCATGGCCTCCTTTATGTGTTGCTACATTCAAATATGTATATGTATAGACAGACATACGCTTCTAAATGTGACCTGCTCAGTCTACATGATATGCATATGTATGTGTTTAGGACTGACCATTTGGTATTGGATAGCCAATTGGTGTGCTTCTCTGTAGAAGACTATTTCTTCCACTCTTAGCATTCCTTAGTTGCCTGTAGTTCCTTGTATAGGGTTGAGGCCTCATGGGCTTTCCCCCATCCACTTTGGCATTTCTATTGGTGTTACTTGTTCAGCTCCTGTTTAGGTAGTCAGGTTGGTGAGACTTTATGGGTGTAGCTTCTGACATTGCTAGGAGACATAGCCTCACAACAAAGTCACTGATCCTATGGCTTTTACAATCTTTCTACCCCATCTTCTGCAGTGTTTACTGAACCTTAGGTATAGGAGGGGTTTGTTAATGTATCCATCCACTGGGATTGGGCTCCGCACTCTACACTTTTATTTGTTGTGGTTTTCTGTAACGGTCTCCATCTAATGCAAAAGGTAGTTCTTTGTGAAGGATTGAGTACTACATTTATCTGAGGGTAAGGACAAATGTTTCAGTTGTTTTTAGAGATCATGCTGGTTTAGTAAAGTGGTGGTTATAGGTTCTGCCCCAAGATCATGACACATATGAGTAGTTGGCTAGATTTCCAGCACCAGGCTTGGTTTTCTTCTTGTTAAGCAGGTTTGAAGTCCAGCTAAAGAGCTGTTGGTTACCACCAAGATATGCATGCCACTACTAAACCCTTAAGGTAATCTTGCCAGGATTATTGTTGTGCTTCATTGGAATTACCCGGGTAGGATTGTTGATTGCTTTCTTCCTTTGGCACTTATATGGCAAAATCAGGTACCATGAAAGCTACTCTTCTGGGAGGAGGTGTTTAGGCCAATTTCAGATCAGGCATCTCTGGGCCCTATTCTTGAAGTGCATGAAGTCTTCAGCAATAGGAAATTATCTTCCACCTTTGGAAGGCAACTAAGGGCAATAGCAATCAGCTGTATGCTTTGAGAGTCTTAGAGAGTCTTAGCCAACAACTCAAAAGAGAACTTCTCATGTCTGGTATTTGGGTTTCTGCTAGGTGATCTTTGGCTCTTGGAGGGAGCATTGCCAGGCAAGATGACAAAGTTTATTTAACTTATATGTATATTTATACATATAATTCTGTGTATTACAGGTTTTTTAAAAAGATAATATGATTCCTAAAACTTTTTTAGACATCCTTATTATTATTTTACCTTTTCCCTTTTTCTGTATGTACTTCTCTCTCCTCTTCCTAAATAGTCCTCCTTTCCTATTTCCATGGTGAGGTCACTTGCATACCTCCTTCTGTATTGACCTCCTTCCCCCTCCTGTAGAGCCCCCTCTTTCCCATTTTCCTGACCAGATCACTTATACTCTGTTTTCCTCTCTGTTCTTCCCCAAACCCTTTGCCCTGGCAGTGGTCCCCTTTTACTTTCCTGGTTTCTGTAGTTACTACTGGATATGTACTCACATCTGAAGATTTGGAACTAGGTGCCTCCACTGTGAGAGAACATGTGATTTTTTTTTTTTGTTTGTTTTGTTTTTTAGGTCTGGGTCCCCTCAGTCAATAAGATCCTTTTTAGTTTTAACCATTTTCCTGCAAAGTTCACAATTTCATTTTTTTTCTCTTTTTAAATTTTATTTTATTTTTATTAATTACAATTTATTAACTTTGTATCCCAGCTGTAGCACCCTCCCTGATCCCCTCCCAATCTCATCCTCCCCCACTCTTCTCCTGCCTTGCCCCTCCCACAGTCCACTGATAGAGGTGGTCCTCCTCCCCTTCCATCTGATCCTAGTCAGGCAGGTCTCATCAGGACTGGCTGCATTGTCTTCCTCTGTGGCCTGGTAAGGCTGCCCCCACCTCAGGGGACGGGTTAAAAAAGAGCTAGCCACTGAGTTCATGTTAGAGACAGCCCCTGTTCCCCTTACTAGGGAAACCACTTGGATACTGAACTGCCATGGGCTACCTCTGTGCAAGGGTTCTAGGATATCTCCATGCATGGTCCTTGGTTGGAGTACAGTCTCAGAAAAAACCCCTGTGCCCAGATTTTTTGGTTCTGTTGCTCTCCTTGTGGAGCTCCTGCCCCTCCAGGTCTTTCTATCTCCCCCTTCTTTCAAGTTTACATTCCCACCAGTAATGTAGGAGGGTTCACCTTTCTCCACATCCTCTCCAGCATGTGTTGCACTTGAGTTTTTGATCTTGGCCATTCTCATGAGTGTAAGATGGAACCTCAAGGTCATTTTGATTTACATTTCCCTGATGGCTAATGAGGTTGAGCATTTCTTTAAGTATTTCTCTGCCATTCGATATTCCTCTGTTGAGAATTCTCTGTTTAGCTTTGTATACCATTTTTAAATTGCATTACTTGATTTGTTGCTGTTTAACTTCTTGAGTTCTTTATTCTGGATATTAGCCCTCTGTCAAATATAGGGTTGGCGAAGATCACTTCCCAGTCTGTAGGCTGTTGTTTTGTTCTGATGACAGTGTCTTTTGCTTTACAGAAGCTTTTCAGTTTCATGAGGTCCTGTATATTGATTATTGATCTTAGAGCCTGTGCTGTTGGTGTTCTGTTCAGGAAGTTGTTTCCTGTGCCAATGAGTTCAAGACTCTTCCCCACTTTTTCTTTTAAATGATTTCATTTTTTTTAACAGCTGAATAGTATTCCATTGTGTCTATAGTATTCATTTGTGTACCATATTTCATTATCTCTTCATCAGTTGTAGGGCATTTAGGTTGTTTCTGTTTCTTAGCTATTGTGAATAGAGCAACAGTGAACATGACTGGCCAGCCATGTGTCTGTGGAGAATGATATTGAATCCTTTGGTTATATATACCAAGGAATGGTACAACTTGGTCATGTGGTAGACTTATTTTTTTTTAATTTTTATTTTTCTCTTCACAATTTATTCATTATATATCCCGATTGAAGTCCATCTCTCAATTCTCCCAGTCCCACTCTCTCTTCCTCTTCCTCTTTCCCTATTCCACTGAAAGGGGGAGTTCTCCACTATTGCCATCGGCTCATAGCTTGTTAAGTATCATCAGGACTACTTGGGTCCTCTTCCTCTGTGGCCTGGCAAGGCTGCATCACCAGGGGCAAGTGATCAGAGAGCAGTAAACTGAGTTCATGATAGAGGCAGCCCCTGCTGCTCCCCTCACTCAGAGATACACATGGAGACTGAGCATCCAATCAGTCACATCTGAGCAGGGTTGGGTTTGGAGAAATGGCCCAGAGGTTAAGAGCATTGGATGTTCCTCTGAAGGACCTGGGTTCAATTCCTAGTATCCACTTGACAGTTCACAACTGTCTGTAACTCTATTTCCAGGAGATCCATAAATCCTAAAACAACAACAAAAGAATGTATGGTAGATTTATTTTTAACTTTTTGAGAATGTTCCACTCTAATTTTCATATTTGCTGTACCAGTTTGCAGTTCCACTAATAGTGAATGAGGGTTTCCTTTTCCACATCCCCTCCAATATTTGTTGTAGGTTGTTTTGTTGTATCTGCCATTCTGACTGGGGTAAGATAAAATCTCAAAGTTATTTTGATTTGCATTTCCCTCATAGCTAGGGACAGTGAGATACGAGCATTTTTGAGACCTGTTCCCTCCCTCCCCTTCTTTCTTTGGAGAACTTTCTGCTCAGGTTCCAGGCCCATTTTTCAAATGGGTCATTTTAAAAAAAAGAAAATTTATTTTTTTTTTGCCAGCTATACATCTTCTGTCAGATATACACCTGGCAAAGATTCTCTTCAATTCTGTGGGCTTTCTCTTTACCTAATTGTTTAGCTGTGCAGAACATTTTTAATTTCATCAAGTCCCACTTGTTAATTGTTGGGCTTAATTCTGGGGCAAATGGAGTCCTATTTAGGAAGTCCTTTGCTACACCTGTATTGTATAGGGTACTGCCTAGAAGAAATTCTAGAAATTTCAGCGTTTCAGGTTTTACATTTAGGTCCTTGATCCATTGGAGTTTTTTTTTTTTTTTTCTTTTTTGTGCAGGGAAATAGATACAGGTCTAATTTAATCCTTCTGTATGTAGACATTGAGTTCTCCCAGCACCATTTGTTGATGATGTTTTCTGTTGTCCAGGTTATGTTTTGGCACCGTTGTCAAATAAAGTACCTGAAGTTGTAGGTCCTCAAGTTTGGATCTTCAATTTTTTCCCTATTTATCTATAAGCCTGTTTTTTTGTCAGTACCGTAGTGTTTCTATTACTGTGGCTCTGTAATGTATCTTAAGATCTGAAATGTTTTGTTTTCTGCTCAGGGTTGTTTTGGCTATATTGGCTCTTTGTGGTTTCATATGAATTTTAGAGTAGCTTCATTTATTTATTTATTTATTTTTGGACTGCTTTCAGTGTGTCCCTGAAGTTTTACTGTGTAGTTTTCATTTAGTTCCTGGAAATTTTTATTTCTTTCTTGATTTCATCCTTGACCCATTTATCATTCAGTAGTGAATTGTTTAATCTCCCTGAATGTGTATTTACCAGAAATTTGTTTGATGTCAATTTTTAAGTTTTATTGCATTGTGGGCAGGGGAGTGATTTCAATCTTTTTGAATTTGTGAAGATTTGTTTTGTGTTCCAGGATGTGGTCTATTTTAGAAAAGCTTCCATGTGCTGATGAGTAGAATGTGTATTGTTTGATGTTTGGGTGGAATATATTGGTTAGACATCACTTAAGTCCATTTGATGTATGATGTCAATTGATTCTGATGTTCCTCTGTTTTTTTATCCAGATGACCTGTCTATTGAAGAAAGTGGGGTATTGAAATCACCTACTATTAATGGCGTGGTGTTAATCTGTTTTTAAATATAGTTGTATATATTTTAATGCAGATGGGTTCCCCACAGTTTGGTGTATATGTGTTTAGGATAGTAATGCATTTTTGGTTAACTGTTTCCTTGTTTAGAATGTACTGTCCTTCTTTATATCTTATGATTAGCTTTAATTTTTGAAGTCTAATTTGTTAGCTATTAGAATAGTGACACTTACTTGTTGCCTGGTCCCATTTTGTCCATCTTTTATTCTAAGGCAGTGGTTATTTTTAAAGCTAAGATAGGATTACTGTAGATAAGATGAATTTTTTTTCTTGGTCTATTCAGGCAGCTTGTGTCTTTTGATAAGCAAATTAAGGCCATGATATTTAACATTAGTATTAACATGGGTGTGCTAATTGTGGTTGCTGTGTTGATTTTTGGTGTTGTTGTGTTCAATATTATGTTATTTGGTGATTATGACTTTGTATTTCTTTCTATAGTCTCTCTGCTATGCTCATTTTTTTTTTTCAGCCCGAAATATAGTATCGCAGCTACTTTTCTATTGCTGTGAGGAGACACTAAGACAAAGGCAACTTATAGAAGAAAGCATTTAACTGGGGGCTTGCTTACAGTTTTAGAGGGAGTCCATGATCAGTGTGGCAATAAGTAGACAGGCATAATTTTTTAAGACTGGGAATGCATTGCTTCTGAGTTTTCTGGCTTTCGAAGTTTCCGTTGAGCTGTTATTCTGATAGATTTTCCTTAATATGTGACTTGCATTTTTTTTTCATTCAGCTTTCGATATACTTTCTTTTTTTATGTATTATCTCTTTTAACTAATTTTCTTTTCACGTCCTGTCTATTTGGTATTCTGTGCACTTGTATCTGTATGTGGGTATTTTTCCTTAGTTTGAGGAAGTTTTCTTCTGTGATTTTTGTTGAAGATCAGATTTATGCCTTTGACTTGGGAGTCCTCTCTCATCTATGCTTATAATTTGTAGATTTGGTTTGTTTCATGGTGTTCCACCTCTCTGGTATGTTCCTTCCCAGTATTTAAAACAAACTCTATACTTTTTGCTTATTTGGTCTGACTTTCCTGTGAGTTTTTTTTAGCTGGGCTGTTGGGTTTTTCAGTTCCATTTTCATTTCAGCTTGAGTCTTCTTCAAAGATTCTATTTTCTTTTTAAATTCTATTCTATTAAGTCCTGGATTGTCTTCATCATTTTTGTCAACTTTGTTTGTGTTTCTTGGGCATCACTAAGGCGCTTACTTTTTAATCTCTTTCTCCTTAATTTTATTGAGCTATTTCTTTGTGTCTTCTTTAAATCTTGAAATCTTTGATGAATTTTGTGATTGTTCTTTTAAATTCTGTATCCTTGGGTTTATCTAGGTAATTTGTATTGACAAACAATTATACAGGACTGGTAGGTTTTAGAGAGAAGATACTGGCTTGATCTTCATATTATGGAAATTTTGCAGTGAGATTTGTTCATGTGGACTTCTTTTCTTAATTCTAAGTTTGATATGGATAGAGTAGGTTTAGGTAAAAGAGAGGATGTGGTGGCAGGTTCAGCCTTGATTTTGGAAATGGTTTGGATAGAATGGAGTCAAGCAGACAAGAAGGGATGGGTCTGGTATACAGGATGTGCTTCCTGGTCTAAGCCTGGAGTGTGGAGGTTGCTCCAGATGGGTGGAAAGGTTGGATATGGCATGGACTGGTTCTGTGGATAGGGAATAGGTAAAAAGGGTTGTGTTGTTGGGTGGGGTGCCAAAGGGACTTTTAGGTGGTTGAAGGTACTTGTCCTGCTCATTGCTGTCTCTTTATGATACTTTCTTTGGGGGGGGGGGGGGACAACCCAAAACTGAAGTTGGCAAATCATGAATGTTTGTTTTCTTTTGTCACTACATTTATCTCAAAGTGATCTAATAATAGTACTTTCTATGGCAATTTAAAAAATGTTACTCTCTCTGCATTTTCTTTCTTTCTGCAAGCATATGTTCTTTCTCTTTCTTTTCCCCTTCCTCTCTGGTCTCCCTTTGCATGGCAACTTCCCTGCCCTTATTCCTTGGGACCAGTAAACCTGCCAAAGAGCTATATTCAGAAAACCTGCTTTTATGATTTAAAAAAAATGTTAAAGTTGATGGGCCTGCAGAGAGAGCTCAGTGGTAAAGAACTGCTCTTCCAGAGGACCAGGATTCAATTTCCTTCCTTCCTTCCTTCCTTCCTTCCTTCCTTCCTTCCTTCCTTC
>NW_026596069.1:4744565-4752863 GCF_907164565.1 Psammomys obesus
CCTTCCTTCCTTCCTTCCTTCCTTCCTTCCTTCCTTCCTTCCTTCCTCCCTCCCTCCCTCCCTCCCTCCCTCCCTCCCTCCCTCCCTCCCTCCTTTCTTTCTCTCTCTCTCTCTCTTTCTTTCAAGATTTATTTATTTATTATGTATACATATACACAAGATCTCATTATGCAACAGATCTCCTTATAGATGGCTGTGAGCTACCATGTGGTTGCTAGGAATCGAACTCAGGACCTTTGGAAGAACAGCTAGTGCTCTTAACCTCTGAGTCATTTCTCTAGTCCCTGGATTCAATTGTCAGCATTTCTGTTCCTTGGGGATCTGCTGACCTCTTCTGGACTCAGCAGCTATGCACACACATGGTACAAATACACAAGCAGGCAAAATAACCATATAGTTGAAACAAATCTTTTTTTCTTTTTTTTTAAAATAAAATTGTGCCTTTTCCATCACTATTGTTTCAGAGTGAGATAATCCGAGATAACACTGGCATCCTGGAATGTGTTAAAGAAGGAATTGGAAGAGTGATAGGCTTAGGAGTGCCTCACAGCAAACGCCTGCTTCCGCTGCTCTCATTGGTCTTCCCAACAGTGCTGCATGGAGTTCTTCACTACATCATCAGCTCCATCATTCAGAAGATTGTCCTCCTAATTCTGAAGAGAAAGACCTATAATAGCCACCTAGCTGAGAGTACTAGCCCCATGCAGAGTATGTTGGATGCTTATTTTCCAGAACTTATTGCTAACTTTGCTGCCAGCCTTTGCTCTGACGTTATACTTTACCCATTGGAAACCGTTCTGCATCGCCTTCATATTCAAGGAACACGCACAATAATTGACAATACAGACCTTGGCTATGAAGTACTTCCAATTAATACGCAGTATGAGGGGATGAGAGACTGTATAAATACCATCAAGCAGGAGGAAGGAGTGTTTGGCTTTTATAAAGGGTTTGGTGCTGTTATAATACAGTATACACTGCATGCAGCCATCTTACAGATTACCAAAATTATTTACTCCACACTTCTTCAGAATAGCATTTGAGATTTAGGTTCTGTGATTGGCTCATCCAAAAGATGTGGTCTGGATAATTTGCTATGATAATAAAATACTGCGTGGAAAGAAATAGGCTGGGAATTAAGACTGGTAGAAAACCTCATGCTGATTATTCTGACTTCTCATTTTTCTTAAGGCATAGATACATATTTACATATATACATATATATGTATACTTAAATGTATACTTACATATATGTATATATGTATATGATACTGGATGGGAACCTTTCTAAAATGGAAAACTCAATAAAGGTAATACTTTAAATTTAAAATGTAAAATTACATTTTAGTGTATAACACTCATGCTGAAGTAAAATTGATCCTGAATAGAAACAAAAATGTATCAAGTGTAAAATGAAATTACAATGACTTGAATCTATTTTACTGACCTTAATATTTGTTGTATGTTTGTTTAACCTGGATTCAGGTCAATGTGTTAATTCTTAAAGCAGTGGATAGTATCACGAGGCTTGACCTTTAAGCAAATAGATTATATCATCATTGAAAAAAACTTATGATTAGATTTGGCACATTGTAAGCAGGGGTTGAAGGGTTTTTTATTGTATGTAATAATTTTATTTGCTGTATATATTTATTATACGGAGCCATTTGTGTGTGTGTACTTGTAACTTGGGATTTCCTTCATCACTGCAAGTTCATAGACCTGCTTATTGCATCAAATGAAAGTAGACACTTTCTGCTTGAACATCAAGAATAAGACATCAAAACACCAGGAAATAGCTTTCTTGTTTGCATCACACCCAGCGTTGCAGTGCCAGAAACTTGAAATTTATTGTATGCTTGTGATGTTTGGATCATCAGATGATTGTAGAGCTACTTTTAGAGATACCTAACAATCATGGCAGCCATTACCATTTGCACACTTAACCTTAAGGAGCCTCACATGTCTTTCATTTCTAAAAGAACTTATCTTAAAGGGAACACAATTAAAGTTCTCCTGGGAATTTGTGCCTCATGCTCATCTTAAATAATGACTGCAGTCTTTCTTGTTTTTTTCCTTTTTTTTCATGTGTGTGTGTGTGTGTAAAGTTTTATTCTTCAAATGAGCTCTCCTGAAGATAAAAATCCTCATTACTTTTTATTTAAACTTGCTTGGAGTATTCAAGAAAAACAGAAACCTCATAGGAAATTTGCCCTTACGTGTAATGAAGGAGGAGGGAGAGTCAATATATTTCAACAAATGAAACTTGTTTATCAGTTTAATAAAACAAAAGTTGATGTGTGTACCTATAGTGGATTAGGTTTTGTAATAAAGTAATATCTAGTTCGTTGATTACTCATGCAACATTTAACATTTCATTTCTTTACAAGTATCAAATTTACAAACACTCTCCAGTGCAATGCCTGCAGATGTCACTCAACTAGAAATGCATGCAAACTGAAAGTGGTGTTACATGTTAAATGTTGCAGGGAGCGTTACTTTTATGACTGCTAAGAGCGGGAGCTTAACACGGACACTTAAACGCACAAAGTAATGTGTAAGTAGCAGCTGTCCATACCAGCCAGCCTGTGTTGCTAAGTAATGTCTACTGTTCAATTCCTCAAAAAGGGAAAATAAATGCTGTTGATTACAGTTTGCATTTTATGATTAATCACTTAAAATGTGTTTTTCTGTTTAAAAATGGGGTTAATGTTGTTTTTATTGTCTTTTAGCCACTAAATTTTTAGGTGTTATAGTCACCTCCCCATAATCTTGTTTTATATATAAGTCAAAGTGGCTTCAGAGAAGAAACCAGAGAATTATGAGTTCAGAGAATGCTTAGAACAGTCTAAATGGAATCATGTATTTACTAGATGAATTTTGTGGAAATTTCCATGTATCTAAAGATTAGATTTTTAAAGATTATTGACAGTTACCCATGAATTTAGTAATATAAATTTATTGCACCTGAAGTCAAAATACTGGAGCTGAACTAAATACAAGGTTAGTCTTATTTACTATTTCTTTGCAGAAATCCTCACAAATTACCTTTAAAAACTAAAGTTAGAGAATATTAATTTTTTTCTACTGCTTTCCCAAATTGTTTAAAATGTAATTTTTGAAAGTCAGACACATTTTAGCCGGCCAGATGTTTCCAGTGAATTGAGAAAATAATAGACGTAAGGTTTACTCTTCTTTTTTCAAAAATTTGCTATCTTACAGGAGTCAAAATCTAGCGTGGCATGTTTAAAAAAAATTAAAACAGTAATACCTTTTACATTTATTATGACAAATAGCCACATGGTTGTGATTCTAGTAAGTAGTTCAAAGAACCAAGATTTCAGCCAAGAAACTTGGGAAGTATTTATTTATTCTTTAGGATTTCTTAATTTAAATAAATCATTGAATTAAAAACAAGTTAAAGTTAATTTATTACCTACATTTATTAATTTATTTGCTAAACTATGTCCCTGAGATATCTCCTCCAGTTTGTTATATGCCTTTGAAGTCCCTAGTAATAAAATTACCCAGTCCTCTAGACTTCCAACACATGGTGTCGCTAAAAGCAAGCTGGTTTGTGAATTGCAGGCTGGAGAGTACCTCAGCCAGTGCCTTCAGGAGAGTCACTGGAGAGGTCTTGACGACTCCCAGCTGGCTCCAAGGATCCTTTATTAGACTGTAACAGAGCATTCACTCACTGATTGTGTACAAATGCTGCAATGTTTTCATCCTAGAACCCAAGAATCTGTTTGGAAAGTAGAAGATGCTCCCTTGGCAGTTGTTGGCTGAGGTTGTGGAGGATGTGCTCTGTGGGTATGGATGCGTAGATCAGAAAGGACCTTTTTCCCAGCTCTTGCAAAACTGTGTTGCTTTTTTTGCAAAACATACGTAAGCAAATAAAACCCTTCGGTAATTGTTCACATTACCTTAGAGTTTGAGTAGTACTTAACTGCTGGCATTTCTGTGTTCTCTTCAAGTAGTTGCCATGATGGACCTCACTTCCCCCTCTCTCCCTCTCTCTTACTTTTGAGCCATTTTCATTAATGTAGTATTAATTTGTATAGCAGAGTAACAAAACTTGTGGTTTGACAGTGACTCTTAGATCTTACTCCTCAGCCAGGAGATTTATTGTCTTTATTTTTAAATTTTTGTCTCACTACAATTTTAAATGTTTTAGGTAATAAATTGTAGTCTGTAGTCTGAAAGGTTTGATAAAATGTTGAAATCAAGCCAACATATTTCTCCTGCTGACCCTGGAGGACTACTAAGGATAGAGCATAAGATCGTACTTTTTCTCCAGATAGAAATGAAGATCAAGAGAAACATGTATGTAGAATTGATCATTTGCCACCACCTATTTAGAAAAGTTCTCTCGCATCCATAAAACTAGGATATTGATGTGGCACAGAAAGCAGTGTATTTCTTAAGGCAAAATTTCTGCATTGTATCTTGTTAAAAAGTCTAACATTTGTTACCTTCACAGCAGCCCTGTGGTGTTTTTGGAGTAGTCATGTCTTGGTGACATGAGGAAATAATTATAGAAAGCTTGTGACTTGTCTCATGGCAAGCAGCTGTGGGTCTGACAGCATCAAAATGTCCATCTCTGCAAAAACTCTAGGATGTACATACAAATAAATACAACCCACTGTGTCCATTTCTGTTTCTGTGTGTATAGTTTCAGGGCTGACCATTAGATATTGGATACCCAGTCAAGGAACTCATTTCTTGGAGTGACAAATCTCCCTTTCTTCTCAACAGTCATTATTTGCGTTTGCTTTTTTTTTTTGTCTAGGGGTGGAACCCATGAAAATTTCTCCCTCACTTCTGATACTACTCTTTGGCTCTTGTTTATGTAACCCTTTCTAAGAGAATAGTTATACAGCAGACTTTCTGGTATTCTGTCTGTTAAGATCTTTCTGTCTCCTCTTATGTGATGTTTCCTGAACCACAAGTGTAGGGACTGTGCTTCAGATGTATCCAGTGGGGCTGGGCTCTCCCAAACCTATTCATGTTTGCTTTGTGTCCACTTGTAAAGAGAAGCTTATTTGTTGAGGGGTGAGCCACATTTATGAGTGGGTATAAGGAGAAATTTTGGAATGTAGTTAAGGAATATGCTGGTCTAGGGAAGTGATGGTAATAGGCTCTTTTCTGAGATTCTTGACCTCACCCAGGGAGTTGCCTAGGTTTTTAGTACCAGACATGACTTCTCTCCTGTTGGGTGGTCTTTAAGTCCATTTAGAGAGCTGTTTGGTTACCACCAACATGTAAGTACCACTATTGCATCTTAGGATGCTGGTTATTGTGGTTTATAGGTGTCACAGCTGGGTAGGAATATTGTTTTCTTCCTCTGGAAGCTTGCATAATATTTTCTTGAACCATGGAAGTAAGACAGCAGGACAGAAGCTTTAGGGTCAGAGCTTGCATCCTCCATGTCCTGTATCCTAAATATGTGTTGTATCCAGCAAATGGGTCTTATGTTCAACCTCTGTGAGATATCCAAATATAACATTATTAGCCTATATTATTTTGAGCATCATTGGATCACCCTGACCATCCACTGGCGTCTTTGTTAGTCCATGGTTCTTGGGGAGTGTTGTCAACTGAAGTGACATAAACTCGCTTAATATATAGACATACATGCATACAATTATATAATAAATATTCAATGATATATGTGATTGTTGTCTTCAGCAACTGGACCTCATCATTAGTTTGTGGAGAGCAGCCAGTAAGGTTGTCAATAGCCTGAGTTGGTAGAGGGTTCCCAGAGGGAACCTTTGGCCAGCAGCGCAATTAGGTATTACCTATACATACACAGCTTAATTAGATGGAACCCATGGCACTAGAGGTTCCGCTTGGTTTTAAGAGGTGCCTAGTTGGGGCTTTGTCCCTCCCATTATTTGGTGAATCCATATATATATAGATATATATATTTTGAGATAGGGGTTCTCTGTGTAGCCCTGGCTGTCCTGGAACTTGCTCTGTAGACCAGGCTGGCCTTAAACTCAGAGATCTGCCTGCCTCTGCCAAGTGCTGGGATTAAAGGCATGTGCCACCATCACCTGATCTCATATATGTGTACATTTTAAGAAGTCACAACAATAGTAGGTTTCCATGTGAGCCCTCAAATGGCTCTTGGTGTTGTGTTCCTTCCTTTACTCCCTATTCTACCTTCCTCTCCATTTAATTCTCTAGCTCCACTCTTCCCACTGGCTCTCCCTATATATTCTATTCCCCTTTTGAGATATTCTCCCAGTCCCTTTTATTACTAATTATTATTGCATGGATATATATATATATATATATATATATATATATATATATATATATATATATATGCTGGCTAGTTTTATGTCATATCTGACACAATTTAGAGTCATCAGAGTAGAGGGAGCCTCAACTGAGAAAATTCCTCCACAAGGTTGGGCTGTAGGCAAGCCTGTAGGCCCTACATGTACACCCATCATGAGTGGTGCCATCCCTGGCCTAGCGTCCTGAGTTGTATAAGAGAACAGGTTGAGCAAGCCATGAGGAGCAAGCCAGTAAGCAGCACCTCTACATCAGCTCCTGCCTCTGGGTTCCTGCCCTGCTTGAGTTCCTGCCCTGACTTCCTTTGATGATGTACTATGTTGTGAAAGTGTAAGCCAAATAAATCATTTCTTCCCCAGTTTGCTTTTGGTGATGGTGTTTCATCACAGCAATAGAAACCCTAATTAAAACAGAAGTTGAGGAATTGCTGTGATAGACCTGACCTTGTTTTGGGGAGGATTATGGAAGGCCAAGGTCAGTAATACTGTTGTGTTGTGTCTATACTCTGTCTAGATGGGTTTTTAACCAACTACCATGAGTATTTATATTTATTATAAGATAAATCAGGACTACAAATATAAGTATGATCACTTGTTGCCCGATCCAATGAATGCTATCAATGAGTACCCAGTCTTATTGAAATGTCTATGCCTATTTTTTCCCTTGTGTTCTTTCTATCTTTGAAACAGTTTTAACCAGCTCATTGGTTTATACTTAAGATGTGAGAGCCAACACTCCCACCAGAGTAGCAGTTATGACTTAAATAACTATTAGGATGCCATAACTAACAATTCTAAAAACTTCTTAGTCCTAGTTTCTAGTACTATCAATAATTTCCCCAATGGAGCATTTGTCTTTCCTTAAGAACATTATTCTTTTAGTTTTTACAAAAGACAGTATGAAAGATGGTTGCTTGAGAACTTAAATGTGCAGTTGAAGATATTAACATATTTAATTTTGTGACAAGTAGTATACAAAATGTGATACAGAGTGTCAGTGTAACAAGAAGTTTGGCGATGGGGATAAGAATTAGAAGTAACGTGCAGTTTACATGTGGTTAAAATTCAGAACAGTATTCTGTTACCAGGTTGCGGTTTTCTAGTGCCAGTTCATTATATGGCTTTACATGCTGAAATCCAGAAAAAGCCTGTAGGGAAAGGCAGAGGTACAGGGCCAAGGCTCCAAGTTATGAGGGGAACAGGATGTGATACCAGCTAGGACTTTCTATAAAACCTTAAGTTTAGATAAAATTGTCTTTTGTGATTTTTTTTACACGTGTCAAGACGAGTAATTTAGAGAACTATTTTTAAAATTTAAAGTACAAGTTGCTTTTGTAAGTTGTTCTTGTGTAGTTAATTTTTCTTCTCTTTTTTTATTTATTTAATATTTGTGCAAAAAATGAACTTAGTTATGAATTGTCCTTGAGGATTATGGAGGATGTCACGAGAGACATGAATTTTCCAAACTTCTCAAAAACAAACAAACAAGAAAAAAAAAACAACAGAGAGATAATTGTTTTAGATAATTAAGCAGAACCATTCTGTTTTGATTTTTGTTGAGATCCTCATAACAAAGAAAATCCTTTAATGAATGTCTGTAAATAGCTTGAGCAAACTCATGTGTTTAATCTATAGCAAAAAAAAGCGTGAAAGTCATCAACGGAAACATGAAAAAATTAAATGATTAGAGATTTTATTTTAGCCTGTATTTATGACAATTTCAATTGTTTTTATAAAGCATTAGGAACAAGTACTTATTGTTACCAAGAGTAGACTAGTAACTTCTGCAACAGCGCATTACAGTTCTCTTATTTGTTTTTAGAACCAAGGTACAGAAAAAAAAAAAAAATCATCAGTCTTGCTAAAACCTATGGCAAAACCTAAGTTTCTTTAGATAGTTTTCTTGGCTGTCTTTCTCCTCTAATGAGGATAATACTGCCCCAACAAATTTCTTAACTAAGCTTCCAAAGAGAGTAATAATAGTACTAAC
>NW_026596069.1:4752873-4810588 GCF_907164565.1 Psammomys obesus
TCTTTGACATCTTTTAAGTTTATCATTGCCCCTTTGTTGGGGGTTGGTCTGACGCTTGTATTTTGATGCTAATTACTGGCCCTCAAGATCTTGTTGCTGCCCTATCCTTGTTTTGTAAACCTGCCGAAGACATTATTTCCGATTGGTTAATAAAAAAAAGGCCTGTACCTGGGCAGGGTGGAAGGAGGTAGGCGTGGCTAAGGTTTCTGAGCTTCGGGGATAGGAGAATCACAGGAAGGAGACAGGAAGACGGGAAGAGGGAAGGAAGGAGGGCGCAACAGTGGGTTAGTGTGGAGAAGGAACCATGTGGGCCGGGTAGAAGGACTCTGAAGATGGTTTGGATGAAGAAAACAATCCAAATGAAGGATAAGCCAGTATTTTTAAGATTATAAATGGAAGGTAGCCCAGATAAGGGTGGTTAAGGTGGATAGCATTGATTGGCGACTGGGAGGTGGATGGTGAGGTTATTGAGATGGCATAGGTGGAAATATCTGACCAGCCCAAGCTGTTATAAGGTAATTATAAAATTTAACAGGTGTCGGTGTCTTATTTGATTGTAATGGCAGATAAAACCACTAAAATAATTACAAGGCAAGTAATAAACATATTTAGCCTGTTAACATTTATTTCCAACAATTGCCCTTAGATTAACCGTCTTCTGAGGATCTCTAACTGCCTTCTCTTCTGCATGACTCTTTTTACCAGCTAGAAAACAGAGTGGTCTGTTCCCTAAACCCCTAACAGTAGTTAGAGTGACCTCTGAGAGGAAGAAGTAATAGACTAATAGTTAGAAAGGTTCCTGGACTTTATAAAACTTGTTCCTCCTATCATCAGTCAAGAATAAGTCTACTTCATCAGGGCCCTACCTATGTTCATAGACTCCTATTTCCCTGTTCTATTGATTCCATTCAGCCTTACTAATGCAACCTCAGCATCACCACCTTGGCTAGACTAGATGGTACCTTTCTGGCATTACCCATGTCTCACTTTCAACTTTTCTGCCTTGTCTTCTGATCTCAGTATTTCTGGGGACCTAACTTCCTTGCTTTAGGCAAATACTTAACCATCTTTCCTAATTCAAACCCAACTCTGAGGTTTCAATTTGCTTTCCACATTGTGTCAGTTTCTCCTTGATGCCAGTGCCTTTTGCCTAGCTAATGGGCATCCCTTGTCTTACCACTCTCAGTGTTCTTTCAGGACTCAGGACTGAAACAGGTGGACTGGGTAACTTTTTTTTTTTTTTGCATCAATTTTGCCTCTCTGTTTCTCCACTTTTCAGGAAACCTTAAAGAAATTTCAGATAAGCTTGATACCCTCCAGAATCAATTGGAATCTTTGGCCCCCATGAAACTCTAAGATCAAAGGGACCTCCTGACAACTGCCAAAGGAAGAATTTGTGCCCTCTTCCAGGAACAATGATGCTTCTATAATCACAAGTCCAAACTGTTTTTGAGTTGGAACTCAAAGGTTCAGAGCCCAGACACTGATGAATCAGCCACAGGCCTCCTTTTTAGGATGGGCTCTTGATTCCCTCCCACCTTGGCTTCTTTTCCTACTCATCCCTTGCCTCCTCCTTATCCTCATTTTTACCTCGTCTTTTAAACTTTTGCAGAAGTTGCTTCTAGATTGAGTCATCACCAACACTTGCTCATTACCATGTAAGAGGAAGGAAAAGCAATGCTTCCCATAGAGTCATTCACACCCACAAACTTCCAAGAAGATCCCCCTCTTCCAGCAGGAAGTAGCTGGACAATAAAGGATGCCTGCTATCGTGATTATATATGAAGGGTTTGGAATAAAGGAAATCCCTTGCCCCCAAAGCAGGACTATAAAGCAGGGATCCCAGAAAGCAGCCAGATTCTACCACATTCCCTGAAGGTTACAGAAAAAAGCAATCTGGCATCTCCCACCCTGTAGTTTTATCCACCCTCCCTACTCTGGTTAATGGAAGCTGATTCCAGACTCCTTGTGCCAGGTTCTGGATGCTTGGATACTGAGTCATCAGGTCCTTGGATGCCAGGCTCAGACCAACAAAAGTCTGCTTTCACCATTTTGAAGTCAAACTGAGTCTAGTCTTTCATTTTCCTTCACTGATTTATTTCTTACACTTGCTTTTTAGGTGGAATTGATACACAAAATAAAAATAACCCCGAAAGATCTGTTTTTCTAAAAAAACTCAGATGCCTGAGTGGACAGGAGGTTAAGCAGATGTAAGCACAATATTTTATTCTAGGTATTTCAGGCCTCAAAGGAATTGCACATGGGGAAATCACTGCAGGGGAAGAGAGTAATACAAAGACAGGAGGGGAAACTGTTAAGAAGAGAAAAAATAAGGATGATCATTTTAATGCTTTCATTTGACATATAAATGAACAGGAAGCACGATAAAGAAACTGGGTAGGCAAGCTGCACTTCTCCACTTGCAGATTTATGAGCAGTGGGTGGGTCAAATTCTTTTTGGCAGCACCTCACTCATGGGGAGTAGAGGAAGGAGTGCAGAGAAGCACAGAATCACATGATGAAAACAAAGAGACAGAGAGGAGTAACAGGACAAAGAAAAAGCAAAAAGAAAGATGGAAAAAGAAAAGCAACCATTATAGGCTGACCTAGTGAAACTGCCTAGGAAGCTATACCTTTCCTATTTGGATAAAACACTGTGTGTGCTGAATGCTTGGAGAATCTTGGTGTTATCAGTCATCATCACTGTTGAGAAAGTTCTGTAGAAGCAAGCCTGCTTCATTTTTCACACCCTGTAATGAAATAGAAAGGCCTGGAAATAAATGTCTCCGTTCTTCCCCAGGAAACACTTCAATTGGCAAATAACTGTAGCTGCGTCATTACCATTTAATTTTCTGGGCAGTTCCGATGGCACCTGGAAGATAATAAAAAGATGTCGATAGTATTCATATCTTTAATTGCTCCTATTAGCATGTTTTTGCTATCCTGTGGGCAAAATTTTTAACACTTGGCTGGGCATACAGTAGAAAGAGGAGTCGTAATAATCCAGGCTGAAATACTTTTCTAAGTACCCATTACATCGGATAGCTATAAGCAACAATATACCTTTGTAATAAAACCTATTTATTGGTAAAAATTAAAATTACTTTAAAGGCTTAATAGCACTCACACAATTAAAATGATTGTACCGAGTTGCAGCTGTTTTGATGAGTCTGGCTACAAAATAAAGTAAAAGAGAAAGGAAAACAAAGAAAGGTAATTCCAAAAGCTAATACAAAAACCCTGTAACAGAGAATTTAAAGCCCATAACTGCCCTCTTCCCTCCAAAGCCATTTCTTGCTCCTCTGGGTACAGAGCTGTTCTTCTATATTTGTGCAGGAAGAAAGAATCATTACCCCACACTATTGACAAGGCTTTCTAGAACATGTTTTATATCTTTGTGGAGGACACCTGTTTATGGAATCCCCTGGCAATCTCTTTATCTTGACTGAGCATGTTTTGTCAACAAGCTAGACGTGCCTAGCCATGGTCAGAACCATTTATATAAACCCCAGAAGACGGAGCACCTCACGCTCTCCATGGATTTTCTTTGATTGAAGACTTTTGTATTAGATTTAGCTAAATAATTTTATATTCCAAAAGTTCATTATGGAATTGTCAATAACATTTGTGAACTCAGGATTTTGTGACAGACAATGGGAGAAAAAGAAGGCAACATGCCATATCTATATCTGGCCACTTAGATCAAGTGAATTCTAAGTTCATTTTTATTAACACACATAGTCGAATAACATGAGTTTAAAAAGAGGTAAGATAAACACAAAAGCAAATGCTATTTCTAACTTGGTACTAGCTAGATGGCCCCAGAGTGTAAGACCACTTACTTGTTTCTTCTTTTTTGTTTAAAAAAAAAAAAACAAAAAACTTTTTATTGATTCCTTGTGAGTTTCACATCACACCCCCCAATCTGTCTCATCTTTCTATCCCTTTATATTTGCCTTCCACCCTTACAGCCTGCCCCAAAGTAAACAAACAAACAAACAAAGAAACAAATCTCTCATGGAAGCTTTGGTGTGACACATTGTGACACAGAGTACCCTTTTGCCCAAACAATGTTTGCTTTCATTGCTGTGAGTAATGGGTCTTGTTTGAGGCCTCTGGCTTCTGCTACATTCTCAGTGCTTGATCTTCGCCAGGCCTCCTCTCAGATATCCTGTTGTTGCCCTGGGTCGTGGAGATCCTACAGCTTTGGTTCTGCAGGACTGGCCCTTTCACGGGCTCCAGCAGTTCATCGATGGGGTAGATGTTGGGGTGGGCTAAGTCCAAGCTCTGGATCTGGGCTTGGTAGAATCTGAGTAGGTCAGCCCTCCAGCTCCTGAGGGACTGGCTCTCCTGTGCTCCTGTTGTTGGGGCCAGCTCTCCTGCACCCACAGTACTTGGGCCAGCTCTTCAGCACTGCCCTGGAGAGGTTCAGGGGTAGCTATCTTTCTCAGTGCTAAAGCCAGCAAGGGATGGGGCCAGCTCACCCATGCTGCTCAGTTAAGAGGAACCACTTATTTTTTTTTATTATACATATTCTAAATATCTGTAATATGCTGAAAATCTGATACTCATGTAAAATGAAATATGAATAAGACATAATCCTCAGCACAGAGAAGCCATTGTGCATGCTGGGAAAAATTGGAACATGAAGATATTCTGTTTGAACTCCCCTAAGGGACATTTCTGATGCTCTATTCATAATAGCTAGGAAAATGGCAGCAATCTAAATGGATAATGAAAACGTGATACATAAACACTATGGAATATTACTCAGCTGTAAAGAACTTTGCAGAAAAATGGACGGAACTAGAAAATATTAAATTGAGTGAGGTAGCCCAGACCCAGATTGATGAACATCACGAGTTCTCTCACATTGGAAGTTCCTAGCTCCAAATCTTCACATATGCATACATAGCCTGGAGCAATGTCAGAAACCAGGAAAGATGGGGCCATTGTGGTGTGGAGGAGGTGTGAGGTACAGCAGGGAGGGAGATGGCGGGGTACAAGTGATCAGGGAGACAGGAGGGACGGTGTTTAGGGAGGGGGAGACAGCTAAGTGCAAAAGACAGTGGGAGGAGGGTAAAGGGAAGTAGGACACAGGCGATCTGACCTGGGCAAGGGGAGGTGTGCAGGGCTCCTTAGTGAAGGGGAAATGAGGGAGGCCCAGAGGAAGGAGGGAGGAGGGGGAAATAACAAGTATGTTTGAAAAGTCATGAACTCATACGATTTGGCTATTTAAAATATTTGTAATACTCATGATTTTGTGTAAAAATAGGCATATGTATGTTTAAGTGAACCTATCTCATGGGGCCTGACAGAGTTCCCTCCAAGAGCTTTAAATTTGTCTTTTCAACTTCTGTGAGGAGTTTTGTCGGATTTTTGAAGGGGATTGCATTGACCATGTAGATTGCCTTTAGTATGATGGTCATTTTTACTGTATTAATCCTACTGATCTATGAACATAGGAGATCTTTCATCTTAATTTCTTTTAGTATCTTCAAGTTTTTATTATATAGGTCTTTCACTTGTTTAATTAGAGATATCTTAAGGTTTTTTTTTTTTTTTTTTTTTTTTGGCTAGTGTGAAAAGTATTATTTCCCTGATTTCTTTCTTAGTCTGTCATTTGTGTATAGGGAGGTTACTGATTTTTGTGTGTTAATTTTATGTCCTCCTACTTTGCTGAAAGTGTTCACTAGCTATACATGTTTCCTGATGGAGTATTTAGGGTCTTTTATCTACTTCAATTTATATATTTTGACTCCTTTCTTTCCTACCTTTATCCCCTTAATCTCTTTCAGTTGTTTTATTGATCTAGCTAAGACTTCAAGTACTATACTGAATATGTGTGGAGAGAGTGGACATCCTGTTTTTATTCCTGATTTTAGGGAAAATGCTTTGAGTTTCTCTCCATTTATACTGATGTTGGGTATGAACTTGCTATATATTGTCCATATTATTATATTGAAGCAATTATATTGAAGCAATATTATTATATTGAAGCAATTCTTTTGTATCCTTAATTTCTCCAGGAATTTTACTGTGTTGGGAAGTTGGATGTTTTCAAAGACCTTTTTAGTATCTAATGATATGATCATGTGTTTTTGTCTTTTAATCTGTTTATATGTCAGATTACATTTTTTGATTTATATATGTTGGGCCATCCCTGCATCTCTCAGATGAAGCCAGCTTGAGTGTGGTGGATAATATTTATGATGTGTCCTTGGATTTAGATTGCATAGAGAATTTTCATATATGGTAATTAAGCCTGTAATTTGCTTATTTTGTTGGGACTTTGTGTAGCTTAGGTATCATAGTAATTGTGGCCTTGTAAGAAGAATTAGACAATGTTCCTTCAGTTTCTATTTTGAGGACTATTTTTAAGAGTATTGGTGTTAATTCTTCTTTGAAGGTCTTGTAGAATTTTCATCTGAAACCATCTTGTCCCTGGACTTTTGTTGGTTGGGAGATTTTTAATTTATTGCTCTCTTTGGATCTTAGGAAAGTGTGGTAGCTGTGGGTGCTTTTGTATGTCAGTGGAAGGCAGTAAGGAATGGAGTTGGGTTTGGAGAAAGAGTTGAAAGGGGTTTCAGGAAAGAGCTAAAAGGATCCTGTCCACACCAAGAGGCAGTGTCCCCTCGAAGTTGGAGGTGTGGTATGAGGAGTATGTTGAAGAAAGACAAAAAACAGTCTGGAGAGACAGGGATGGAAGGCCTTTGGGAACCCTAAGCCTGAACCAAAAGTTGGAATCGTGGATGGAGTTGAGGCAGAAGAGGAGCATCCGGAAGCAGCCTGTTCCCGGGCTGATGGTGAGAATGGAGAGATCGCAATGAAGAACAGGAAGGACGGTGTGAATCAACTGCCCTCAGCCCCTGTTCGGTGTGTCCATTGGAGTTGCCGGATACACAGATCACAATAAGAACAGGAAGGACGGTGTGAATCAACTGCCCTCAGCCCCTGTTAGGTGTGCCCATTGGAGCTGCCGGATACAGAGTGTTTCTAGGCTTCTGTGGCTGACACAAAGAAACAGGGAGGGAGGGCTTAGAAGAACCACACAAAGGAGAAACGCTGCCTCCTTGAAAGGTTCTGTGAACTCTCCAGGGCACTGGAATAATGTGAGACTATTTTAGAGATTATTAGCCCTTATAATAACTGTGCAATTTATAGTAGGGTATAGGCTTTGTATGTAAAATATTGATGTCTTTGCCCATCAGAATGAAAATAACTACTGTGGCAGCTTGAACAGAAATATCCGCATGGGCTCAGCATCAAGTGGTGATGCTGTTTGATGAGGTTCTGGGGGAGGTGCTCCCTTGCTGGAGGGAGTATGTCCCTGAGAGTGGGCTAAGAGTGGGTTTCTAGCCATCTGCAACTTCTCCTTTGCTCTCTTTGCTTTATGTTTGTGGTTGAATTATGTCTTCATTTCTTGCTTTGGCTGCCTGCTTCCCCAACCATCTTTCCCTGGGACCTTAATACTCAAGTATCTTTTTCTTTCTTCAAGTTGTATTTGGTCATGGTATTTTATCAGGGCAACAGTAAAGTAACCAATGCAACGACTGACAATACAAAATAGAAATAAAATTCTTGATGCACTAAGTATAAACACTTGTATGGATAAGGAGTAAAATGTGATAAGCAAATATTTTATGGTAACCTTAAGAGTAGAACATATTTTTCATGGTTTATATTCTCAAGCAGTTCAGAGGGAACAATGTGGTTGGGGGTAGGAACAGGGGAACGAATGGAGCATATAAAGGCAAACATTAACAGTAGGTGAAACTGGATAAAAGAATACGAATGCTCTTTTTCTTACTTTTCTTTTCCTTCACTATTAAAGTTAAGATACCAGTTATTTAAAACTGTTCAAAGTGTAATGGCATAAGGAGGCCTTTGATGGATGGCGTGGCACAATAAAATATGTACTTGTTCATTGTCCCCCCGGAATTCCTGGTGCAGAACTTCTGAAGCCTCACGTTCTCTGAGTGGCAAGAATACACTTTGTGCTAATAACATGACAAATGAGGCCTCTGATAGCTTCAGGCTGACAGCTGGCCACCAGAAAGACACACTATGCAATTAGAAGTTTGGAAATTCAGCACTGTTGGTAGAGAAAAAAAATCAATCTCGTAGAAAACAATGAAAACTCCATGAGTCTGAGCAGTATAGTCTAAAAAACACAGATTCAAGCAATCTTGGATATATGTTGTAAAGATTTTTACAAAATGGCAGTTGCTGGGAAGGGAGTTCACAATTTTATCATTTACTATGAATTATGATCGAGGCTATAAAAGTTAAGTGGATCTGTAGCAAAAAATAAGGTGCTGTCTCAATATCTAGGTTAGTTGTGGGAAATGGCTTTCTGTATAGTAAAGGATGGCAGAAGTTAATGATGTCTAAGGTCACTTAGCATTTGTCAGTCTAGGCAGAGGTTTAGCTATACATCTATCTAAGATCTGACTCCCAATAGCTTCTCCATTTCACTTTAAGTGTCCTCATATACTACTATATCATTTTCATTTATTCTTTTGTTTTCTTGACAGGACAGTCAAACTCCCAGAGAGTGAAGGTGTGGTGGCTGAGGATTGAAATGTCCAGTAAGAATTATGGACATCCATGTTTGGTGGTGCCTTACGGTTATCTGGTAAATAATCCAATGTATTGGGAATCTGATGCATGCTGGCTCTCCAGAACAAGGTGATAAAATCTGTGTGTTTTGATACTTTCCAGACCTTGCCCTGTATTTAAGAGTTCTATAAGTTATTCTACAAAATTGTTAAGCTTGAGAAGGTCATGGGCCTCTCAGATGTTTGGTCAGAAGTGTAGGTCACTATGGAGACATGTGACACATCTGAAATAGGTCAACAATATACCTATTGCCAGAACAGAATTGAATTGTAGCTCACCCAGTTGATATCAGCAAATTATTGAGAAAACATTCATAGGATTGTGGTGTGAAAAAAGCAATGACCATACAAATTACTCTTTCTCTGTGGCTCTAAAACTGGGCATTATCTCACATTGCAGGGACTTTATTGTCTGTGTTTGTTGCCTGTAATTCAAGAAGTCGCCATGGGATTCTGAAATCCTGATTCCTATACACTACACTTTCTTACTGATACACTGCAGACTTATCTCCTCATAGGAACATTTTTGTCTTCTTTGCAACATGAAGCCTCTTAGGAACTTAGTGAAATATAGTTAAATGTATACACTGAGTATATGACAGTCCCTTAGATGGCAAAGATGGAGGTAGAAGAGTACATGCATACTCACCAAGGAGTTCAGGAACCTTTTTCATTTTCCACTTCAAAATTCTAATTACTTCAAACCAGGGGGGCAGTTGTTGAGCACCTAATACAGAAGGCATTTCCTCTGAACATTTTTATCTACCTATAGAAAGACTAACAAATGAATGTCATAAATCTGTCCTTAAGAATCTCAACAACCAAGGAAGATTTATTTCTCTTATAGGAGAAAGAGCAGAGGTTGGCATCATACTGGGACAGACATTATCACAGTCTGTCCATTCTTCTACTAAGAATCACTTATTTTTCTTAAAACTCATTTAAAGACCTGGAGGGGACAGGAACTCCACAAGGAGAGCAACAGAACCAAAAAATCTGGGCACAGGGGTCTTTAGGATCATGCATGGAGATAAACTAGAACCCCTGCACAGATATAGCTGAAGGTAGCTCAGTGTCCAAGTGGGTTTCCTAGTAAGGGGAACAGGGACTGTTTCTGACATGAACTCAGTGGCTGGCTCTTTGATTACCTCCCCCTAACGGGGGAGCAGCCTTACCAGGCCACAGGGGAAGACAATGCAGCCAGTCCTGATGAGACCTGATAGGCTAGGGTCAAAGGGAAGGGGAGGAGAACCTCCCCTATCAGTGGACTGGGGGAAGAGCATGGGAGGGGATAAGGGAGGAAAAGTGGGATTAGGAGAGGATAGGGAAGGGACTAAGCTGGGATACAAGTGAATAAATGGTAATTAATAAAACAATAAATTAAAAAAATTCATTTAAAGCCCCCTAAACTCCACATGTCATTTTCCTTCTTCCTTATGAATGGGCTTCAAAGTTGATAGATGTCTGGAGTTTGAGGTACTCCCTTTTTTCTTTGAGGCATAAGTCCATACATGCAGTAAGTACCTTCCCTTGTCAATCTGTTTACTTTCACAAACTCAGTCACTGAACTCAGAGGCAAGCCAGAAATTCCCCCTCATATTTATATAATTCTCTTCAATCTTTTCATCTAAAGTATCTTGTCTCATGCTCCTGTGGTCAGAAGTGAGTTGTGTATTGTCATCATTTTGTGATTTGTTCATATCCTGGACACTAGAAAGGCCCAGATTTTAGAATATTTTCATCTCTTTTTTTTTTTTTGCATTTTCCTCATAGACAGATAGAAGTTATTTCCTTTTTGAATGTCCAATTAGTGTGTGTACATATAGTCAACATATAGCTATGCATATAAACTGATAATTAATTATAGTATCTATACTGATAATTGATTATAGTATTTGAATGTCCTTGTCACTAAATTTCTTGAAACTTTGTACAAAATAAGCACATAAAAAGATACCTGACAGCTGAAAGTCTGTTTTGTTTTGTATGGAATAGGGAGAGAGAAGACTATGAAGCTATTAAAACTACATGGGCTTATAATACAAAGTAATAATAATTCAATCAATATTAGAGTGTTTAAGCTTTATGCTATAGAAAAGAAAGCATAGTCACATCTTTTAAAAAAGGAAGATATTATCTGACTTGTGATCTACGAAGATAAATTGAATTACAAATGAAAGGGAAATATTGTAGAGGAGAGACAAAAGAGCAGTCAGAAGCATGGCTGCAATAACTTGGGTGAGAGGTGACTATAGTTAATGTATTGGCTATCTCCAGTCCATTTTAAAATTGTCCTCATTGCATTGCCTTTGGAAAGTTGTGGAAACTTTAGTTGGCTCACTGAGGACATGTCTGAGAATGCAAATGGGACGGACCTCGGTCCTTTTATCATCAGTTGCTTTCTAGTTCATGATATGAGTGGCTTCCCCCACTATATGTTCCAGACAAGATGTGCTGCCTACCAATGACCAAAGCATTAGAATCACTTGATATGGAAGCCAAAGCAAACCTTTTTCTTCTCCATAAGTCAATTCCTTGAGGTATTTTCTTATTATGATGGAAAAAGTGCAGGCATGGTGTGGGTGTAAGCAAGCGCGTCAGCCACGACACTGACCACACAGTACACCATTGATTCGGGACACGGAAGGAGGACAGTCTAAACTGATGTTGAATTATGGAAAAACACGGAGATCATGTTTTTAATGTAGAAGACAGTTTGAATGGGGGCTATTTCTAAGTAGGATAGTGGCTTTATAGAGTTCTGGAATAACCGAACATGGCAGTAATAGTGTAATAAGGGCAATTTTGAGTGAATAATATAAGAAACCCAACAAATAATTAATTGTTATATTTTCTTTCTTCAAGTGCTAATATATGGTCCCTTGTCCCTACATATGTATGGCTTAGAAGCAGCAACTTCTATTTGAGAGACCATTTGGCTTCTCAATGTGTATAAGTGATAGATGTCTTCAGGATTGTCATTGGCCCTCAGTGAGGTATGGTTTGAACAAGACAGATGCAGCTGATGACTCTTTAGTAGGGTTCTACTATACCTGTAACACATATAAATGTACCAACAGTGGCTCATCCATTAAATATGCTTGTCGACTGGCAACATTATCATCTTAATGGTAATCAATGGCATTTTGTTAATTTATATGTAGAAGTATAGGCATTGGGTATGTAATGTATTTTGTTTTGTTTTTTTGAGATGTGGTTTCTCTGTGTAGCCTTGGCTGTCCTGGAACTTGCTCTTTAGACCAGGTTGGTCTCAAATTTATAGCGATCCACTTGCCTCCCAAGTGGTGGGATTAAAGGCATATGCCATCACCACCTGGCGGTATGTAATGTTTTATGTTTAAATTACCTTTAAGAGAACAATGGAACAATCCACCTTACTTTTCTTGGATTTCCTATGCAGTCAACTTTTATAGCTCAAGTTAATGCATAACTACAATCTTAAATTATATAGTTTTTTTTTATGCTCCTGACCCAGAACAATATCATTTGTTGAAAGCAGCAAACACAGAAATTGAGACGAGTCTTCTAAAATACATATCCACCATGAATGTTAAAAAAACAACACTCTGGATAAAAGGAGGCACTCAGTCCTGATGTGACTTGATGTGCTGGGGTGGGTTGAAGAGGGCTCCCCTTTTCTGAGGACAAGGGGAGGGGAATAGGGTGAAGAGGGTGGGAGGGAATGACTGGGAGAAGAAGAGGGAGGGGGCTGTGATTGGGATGTAAAGTTAATATATAAATTAAAAATAAAGACAACATTCATGGTTGTTGGTTGATAAACAATGATGTTTGTAGTACTGTTTGTTATCTGGGTCAGTTGGAGCCAATGACTTAATCCTTCTAATACTCTTAGTTATTTCTGTAAAGTATCTTTCATTCCTTCCTTCTGTGATACTTTCTGTGCTGTTTCAATAAAGACAGAGTGAAACCCTTTGTTAGGTACAGACACACTAGACAGGAAACACAGGCACACACACATTCAAGGACAGATTAACAAAGAAATCCTTCAGGCAGGCACAGATTCAGAGTCATACAACACACAGGATGGAAAATACAGAAAGCAGGAAGAAGAGAACTTGCTCTTGGTTAAATGACTCCAAGGGGAAGTGCTTTTATTTCTTGATGTGACATTGATGTACGTTTGATGACTCAGAGTTAGTCACTAATGTTTTTAATCTATACATCATTTCATCTCAAAACTAACATGATGACATTGATTATAATTATTACAGGTAATTCTGTTTGGCACTTTTACATGCACTCGAAATAGTATTAACATTTTTGTAAGAGGGTGTTTATCTACAGAAAGGATGAATGTGACCTTCATTCACTGGGCTAACCTCATTTTAGTGTGGGGTTCTGTTATGAGACTTAATGAGTTTAATCTGTTGATTTTTCAGGGATAATTCCTGGTAAAAATCTAAGCATTAGTGAGAGTAATGTAGACAACATTCTGGCGAAGAAGTCGGAAGCAGGGGAATATCTGAGCAGTGAAAGCATTTTGAGTCTCCGAGATGGCAAATACATGGCGGACATCAGTAATGCTGGTAACTAATTTCATTTTCCTCCTTTGGGGCAGGATTTATTGCTTCTACCTTCTCCTAGAGCGGGCCAGATCTAGATGCTTCTGCCCAATGAGCTCTGCCCTCTTTTTTCTCTGGCCTCATGATCCGCCGTAGATGACGGCCACTCTGCCAGCTGCATCCCCATAGCGGAGAAGAGACCTATGTACTACTCAGAACAAAATGAGATTTTTACACAGCCCCACATATTTTAGGGCCACTGCTGTTGTCCTCTGTGGCGGCACACATGGTACTGTATGGTTATCTGTGACCTATGACACAGTGCATTGACTGTGACCCACAATGCTCAGCATGGCAAAGGGAATCATGCTAGCATATCACTAGTCCAGCAAAAGCTTTAAATTCAATATTCACATTCAGTTTTTACTCCATATGTGTCACCTTCATACATGTTAAGCTTGAAGGGCAGCAAATTATTGAGTATTTTACACTCTGTTACCTAACCACGATGCATACAACCATTAGAGACTGGCATCGGGACACGCTTATTTTAATACATTTAAAACAAACCAGGTGCATTTGAGGTTGAGTGAAGTTGCTTCTACCCTGAACAGTTTGAGTCTGTCCTCTGACCCAAAACTGATCAGTTTAGTCTTGCTGCCACTCAGTAGCATGATTCTTTAAGTGACATCTTAGATTTCTACAAAGTGTACTTTGTGACATCTTAGATTTCTTTGTCTTCAGTATCGTGTGTGTGTGTGTGTGTGTGTGTGTGTGTGTGTGTGTACACAACAAAGAACTGGTGCTCAGGATTCACATTAGAAAAACTATGTCAGAATTTTTAGGTGGAATCTAGGCAGTGATAATTTTTCATATCCTTTGCAGTCACTGATCCTACTTTATGGTTTGAGAACAACTACCAAAGTTTTATCGCCATAGTTAACTTTAATTTTACCCACTGAAAAATAGGAATGGTTATGTCTATTTAACTGATTAGTAAATTATTGAATTTGTCCTTCAAAGCTCAACTCTGGCATTTTAAATAGACTGTACAGCACATCCATAAAATTGTCATAGTTTCCCACAGCAGCCTGTTTGATTATAACCGGAATTCTTACAGGACAGATCTGGAATTGTTTCAAAATGATGATATGAATGATGATTCTTTTTAACCTGCTGCCCATTTAAACATCAGATATATGTTTCAAAGACAAACATCATGTAGAAATAGGTAAAACCATTTATTTTGACACAATTCCAGATTTAAAGAAGGATTTCCAAAGAAACACAAGATGCTTTTGCGTATTCTTTGTGCAAATTCACCAATGTCTTCTATTTTGCCTCACTTATATAGAATTTTATGTTAATTTTTTCTGAAAATTTTAGAAGTTGCAAATGATACTACTAAATGCGAGAATTTATACTTTCTAAAAAGGATGCTTGCATGAATTAAATGCATAGCATTGATGTTGCTTTAAGGAAAGAAATAGAAGCACTTCCCCTACAATCCATTTAACCAAGAATGAGTCCGGATTTGAAATCTCTGCTTCATGCTCCCTGTGGCTTCTGTCTGTTTCATGAGTCTGCCCGAAGGCTGTTTTGTGAATATGTCCCTGTGTGTCTGTCTGCCTGCGTCTCTCTGGGTCTGTTCCCAACCAAGTGCTTCACTCTGTCTTTATGAACAGCGCAGAGTGTCACATGGGGAATGGTATGTTACAGAAATCTTTAACAAAGTCTACGAAGGATTAAGTCACTGGCTCCAGCTGATACCAGCTGACCCAGACAATAACAGTGTAACGAACATCACTGTTTATCGTCCATTATCTTACATGAAGATTTATTTTAGATTTCCTTAAACAACTATGTTTGTGACTTTCTGCAAATGATCCACATGCATTGTTCTGCGTCTTGGGCATGGAAAAATACATAAATTAAAATTACAGCTATGTTTTAGCTTGGGATGGGAAATCCAAGGAAAGTAAGGTTGATGATTACAATGTTCTCTTAAAAGCAGGTTAAACCACCATGCCGAGCACACAGTAGGATAGCAGTCTTAAGTGACTTGTAGATGTGTCATTAACTTTGACTGTGAGGTCCAGCAAAAGCCCTAGTTTCTTAGACTATGAAGATATTTTTATTCTAATACATCACCATATATAAATAACTTGGAAATATCCAAATTAGAAAATTAACACAGATGTTAATGTTCTGTGATATGTGAAAGTATTAGTTCAAATGTGGCTTTTTCCAAGCTAACTTCCTCTTCACAGGCCATCAGGCTGAAAGTTAAACAGTATTTTTAGGTAGTATAAATGAAAGAAAGGAAGTGACATGCCTTTCATCTGTAGTGATGACAATCCCAGTTCTTCAGACATCCACATTCCATCGCTTTGCGTTTTAATAATTCATGCAAAACTAGTTATTGAGTACTATATGTCAGGTTAGGGACTAGAACCTGAATAGAACAGGAAACAATGCAGGTAAATACTCCTTATGAGTCTGTTTTTTTTTTTTTTTTTGAGATTATAGTATAGTTACAACTTTTCTCCCTTCCCTTTTCCCTCTCTAAACCTTCCAGTGTATCTTTCCCTGCTCTGCTTCAAATTCTAGGTCTCTTTTTCACTAATTGCTATTGCATGCATATATTTAAGTTTATATATATATATATATATATGTATATTACTAAGTACAACCTGCTCAGTCTGTATAATGTTACATGTATGTATGTTTTCAAGGCTGAGCATTTGACACTGGACAGTCAGTGCTCTTCCCTAGGACAGACCACCTCTCCTGCTTCTAGCTTTTCTCAGTTCCCGATAGTTCTTTGTGCAGGGTTGAGGCCTCATGGCCTTTCCTCAACTCATGGTATGTTCATTGATATTACCCTTGTTCAGCTCACACTTTGGGTGTACTGAGAATTTATGTGTGTAGCTTCTGACATTTCTAGGAGACACAATCTCACAGCAAACTCCCCGGTCCTCTTTCTCTTATAGTCTGTTTCTGCTTCCACAGTGTTCCCTGAGCCTTAGGTGTGGCAGTGCTTTGTAGATGTAGCCATTGGAACTGGACTCCACAACTCTGCATTTTGGTTGGTTGTGGTTTTCCACAGTGATCTCTGTCTGTTGCAAAGGCAGTTTCCTTGATGAGGGGTGGAGACTGCACTTATCTGTGGAAATAAGGACAAATGGTTATAGATTATTGTTAATGATCGTGCTGGTTTAGTAAATTAGTATTTGTCGATTCTCCTCCTATAACCACGACTTCTGGCACTGAGAGGTTCGGTAGGTTTCTGGTTCCAGACATTGTCTCCCTCTTGCTGAGAGGGCCTTAAGTCCAGTGAGAGGGTTTTGGCAACTACCAAGGTATACATGCCACTACTTCATCCTTAGGATGGTCTTTCCACGCTGGTTGTTCATGTGGTTCATAAAGATAGAGCTGGGTAGGACTGCAGGTCACCTCCCTCCTTTGGAAGCTTGATGGCGCCTTCTGATACCATGAAAGATAGTCCTCAGGGAGGGGCATTCAGGTCAGTTCCAGACAACAGTTCTCTGTGCTTCTGAAGTACATGGTGTCTTCAGCAATAGAGACTTACTTCCCACCTCTGTGGGCCACAAAAAGCGGTAGCAATAAGCTGCATGTTTTTCAAGTTTCCTAGATTCCTAGCCCTGAACATAACTCAAAAGAAAGCTTCTCATGTTTGGTATTGGGGTTTTGTTAGGTGGTCTTTCATTCCTCTTTCTTTCTTTCTTTCTTTCTTTCTTTCTTTCTTTCTTTCTTTCTTTCATTTTTTTTAAATGAAGAACAAATTGCATCTATGTGTGGAGGTTTGAATGACAAGTGTCCCCCATAGATGATCCCCAGTTGGTGGCACTGTTTAGAGAGTGGCCTCGATGGAGAAAATAATGGAATGCTACTCAGCTACTAAAGACAAGGAAATCCTGAAATTTGCAGGCAAGTGGATGGAACTAGAAAAGATCATCCTGAGTGAGGCAACCCAGACCTAGAAAGACACGCATTGTAAGTACTCACTTATAAGTGGCTATGAGCCATTTAGTACAGGATAACCATCCTACAGTCCACCGTCCCAAAGAAGCTAAGTAGCAAGGAGGGCCCAAGGTAGGATACTTGAATCTCAGCCAGAAGGGGAAATAGGATAGACATAGGAAGTAGATGAAGAGGAGAACTTGGTGGGAAAGGGTATGTGGAGGGAGTGAGGATGGGGATCAGATATGGAGAGAGTGGGGTGGGAAGCAAGAGAGCTAGGAGAGAGAGAAGGAAAACAGAGGGGATGGGGCAATTCTGGGACAACCTGGAGACCTGGGACAGCACAGGCTGTTGGGAGGACATGGTGGTGATGCTAGCTGAGAAAATGTTTCACCAGGAGTGGGCTTTAAAATTATGCAACCTCATCCTCCTCGAGCCTGGTCTCCCTTCTTGTTTGCATTTGAAGATGTGGGTTCTCAACTTACTGTTTTGCTACCGTGCCTGCACTTGCCTCCAGCCCACCATAATGGAATCTTACTGCTTTGGAGCCTTAAGCTCAATTAAACTCCTTTTCTCTGTAAGTTCCCTTGCTCATGGTGCTTAAGACAACAAAATAAAAAAAAAATAACTAGTGCTCTAAGTAGACATATGTTTCCTTGGCTATATAATATTGAATGTCTGAATTTTTGCCTTTTGGGGTAGTGGAAATAAGGTCTGTTACCTTATTTCCCTGATTTGTTGTTTTGTTTTTTTTTAGAGAGTTGATTTATAGCTTAAGCATCATCATCTTATGGTTGGGCCCAAACACCCAGAATGAGATTATTCTGCTACTTGTTGATCCTGTGAGAGTGATTGGGCCTCTGTGTTGTTATAAATTCTTCTGGGAGAGAGCAGAATGAACCTATGCTGCATTGTTAAAGAAAAAGAATACATTTGAATCTCTTAACACAGTGCTACTCAATGTAATATTTACTAAACATTGACTCAACTGTTACATTTGAGACCAGGAATTTGCCTGTGTACATCTTTTCATTACTGATAACAATCAGAATGGTGAGAAAGTTCTAGGGATGTAACATCAAATTCCTGATAAATCAAACTGATCAGTAATTAACTAATTTACAAGAAACAAACACAAAACTGTAAAAAAAAAAAAAGAATGGTTCTATTACTCACAATTTCCCCAGATACTTCTATTTAATGTTTTCATTCTTTTACTTGTATATCAAATTTTATCTACCATTTATTTTAATATTATTTACTTTCTACTCTGCTGAGAGGAAATAACTGTTTTTTGTAAATAATACGTCTTATATTAATTACTCACACAAAAGTGCACCATAAAGTAAACATGATTTTCTTTTGTTTAATGCTCTGAAGATTACTTATGTGTAACATACAACAGTATGGAAATAACCATGAGATAGATGTTTTAGGAGATTCTTTAAATTTGGAAAAAAAAAGATTGGATTTTTATCAAGGAAAGATCAGGGTCAAACCTTGATACCAAATGTCAACTTCTGTAAAATATAAACAACTAGAAAATGTAACTTTTAAGTCCTCATGAGGGCTAGGGAAATACTCTGAAGTTCACCCAGTGATAAGAAAGCATACTATCTTAGTTAATGTTTAATGTGATATGTTCAAAGATCTACCAAGCAAGCTATTGACACTATTTCTGGTATAAAGATGGTAGAATCAAGAGCATAGTTGATCCCACAGATGCTCAGTAAGGTACACCACCCTTGCTTCTTGGACTTTACTAATAGGTGACAAGAATCCTAGAGTAGACTCTTTCAGAGGCCCTCTTCGGTAGGCTCCTGGCCTGTTACTTTTTTGCTTCTACGTTCAATCCCCATCCCATTTGTCTTTCTAAGTGAGGACTGATCATCTTACCCTGGGTCCTCTTTCTTGTTTATCTTCTTTAGGTGTATAGATTTCATTATGTTTATCTTATCTTATAGGTCTATATAAGTGAGTATATATCATGTGTGTCTTTCTCCTTCTGGGATACCTCACTCCAAATGATCTTTTCTAGGTCCCACCATTTGCCTGCAAATTTCATGATTTCCTTGTTTTTGATTGCTGAGTAGTATTCCATTGTGTAAAAATATCACAATTTCTGTATCCATTCCTCAGCTGATGGACGTCTGGGTTGTTTCCAGGTTCTGGCTATTACAAATAAAGCTGCTACAAACATGGCTGAGCAAATGTCCTTGTTGTGTACTTGAGCAACTTTTGGGCATATGCCTAGGAGTGGTATAGCTGGGTCTTGAGGAAGCACTATTCCTAATTGTCTGAGAAAGTGCCAGATTAATTTCCAAAGTGGTTGTACCAGTTTACATTCCCACGAGCAATGGATGGGGGTTCCCCTTTCTCCACAACCTCTCCAGCATGTGTTGTCATTTGAGTTTTTGATGTAAGGTGAAATCTCAAGATCGTTTTGATTTGCATCTCTCTGATGGCTAAGGATGTTGAGCATTTCTTTAAGTGTTTCTCTGCCATTCTATATTCCTCTACAGAGAGGTCTCCGTTTAGCTCAGTATTAAAGCGGATACTAAGACTCATAACCAAACCTTCGACAGAGTGCAGGGAATCATATGAAAGAAGGGGAGTTAGTATGATGTGGAGAGGACAGGAACTCCACAAGGACCAAATATATCTGGGCACAGGGGTCTTTTCTGAGACTGATATTCCACCAAGAACCATGTATGGATATAATCTAGAACCTCTGCTTGGATGTAGCCTGTGGAAACCTTACTTGGTTTTTCCCTAGTAAGGGGAATGGGCTATTTCTGAACTCAATGGCTGGCTCTTTAACCTCCCCCTCCCCTGAGGGAGGAGCAGTCCTGCTAAGCCACAGAGGAGGACTTTGCAGCCAGTCCTGAAGATACCTGATAAAACAGGGTCAGATGAAAGGGGAGGAGGTCCTCCCCAATCAGTGGACTTGGAAAGGGGCAGGGAGGAGATGAGGGAGGGAGGGTGGGATTGGGAGGGAATGAGGGAGCGGGATACAGCTGGGATACAGAGTTAATACAATGTAACTAATAATAAAAATAAAAAAGAATCATAGAGTATTTAAAAGTATGAGAGGCTTTTAGGCAGAGAACTTTGAGCTGAGGAGCTCCTGTCTTCTCAGGTTTGCTTTTAAGGCATTGACTTATATGATTGCACTGTCTGGCAGGTTGCAAGTTCAAAATCTGTAGGACAAAGAAGAAAGCTGTCAGCTCAGACCAAAATTAATGTGACGGAATTGAAGCAGAATTATTTATATGTGAAATGTTGAGTTTTACCTTTAAGTCCTACAAGTTATTTAAGGAGGCCCTTATATATTCTTGAGATTATTTCCTAGAGGGAAATTCAATGCAATTTAGATGGCTACCACAGCTACAAAAATAACTTCATGCACCAATATAGAAATGACAGTTTTCTACACATTGTCTTCTGTAAAGATTCGGTGTCAATGATGGAATAGATTTGATGAACCTAGGGGTTTTGATGTTGGACATAACAGGCACTTGACAATAAATAACTACGATCTCACATAGCTTTCTCATCTAGGAGGAAAAGGATGCTAATGATGCTAATACCTGTAATGGAAGTTTTGGTTTCTATAAAAATTCAGTTATGTTATGTAAATATGTTTTTGTTTTAATTCCAAGTGTGAGATTTTAGTTGGGGTTGATAATTGCCTCCTGAAGGCGTGGTCTTTGCCAGCTTGTAACCACTGCCTGCAGTGTGGAGAGGGGCGTGGTCTAGGACTCTGAGCGATATAAATAGGAGAGCCCAGAGAAGGAAGAGTAGCTTGTAGTGGGTGTCAGTTTGGAGAGACCAGACAGAGGGACGATGTGGCAGTTTAGAAAGGACAGATGGAGAGAAATGTTTCAAGGCAGCAGCTTGGTGGAGAGTGCTTCTTGGATTTGCTGTTGACAGAGACTGGGATAGCCTCAGAAGAACCCATCTACCCTAAACAGTTTGGAGAAGTAAAGGGGTCTGCACCCCTTTTCCCCACTAATCTTCTCTCCTGCCTGGAGTTGGGGGTTTGGAAGGGAGAGGCTGTACAGGAGAGCAACAGAACCAAAAAATCTGGACACAGGGGTGTTTTCTGAGACCGATACTCCAACCAAGGACCATTCATGGAGAACCCCAGCACAGATGTAGCCCATGGCAGCTTAGTGTCCAAGTAATGGGAACAAGGACTGTCTCTGACATGAACTCAGTGGCTGGTTCTTTGATCACCTCCCCCTTAGGGGGGTGCAGCCTTAGCAGGCCACAAAGAAAGACATTGCAGCCAGTCCTGATGAGACCTGATAGAGTAGGATCAGATGGAAGGGGAGGAGGACCTCCCCTATCAGTGGACTGGGGGAGGGGCATGGGTGGAGAAGAGCGAGGGAGGGTGGGATTGGGAGGTGATAAGGGAGGGGGCTACAGGTGAGACACGAAGTGAATAAATTGTGATAAATAAAAATAAAATGAAATCTATCTGAAAAAAAAAGAGTTTGAAAACTACAGAAACCTATTTTTTTTCAATCATAGCAAAAAACATGTTTCATTCCTTAATACTTAAATACACCCTTTTCAGTTTGTTTCTTTAAAATTATTTTTAAAAGTTATTATTGGTCCCAAATGTTTAAGTTAGGTAAATGTTATTTATTCTTACTCTTTGATGTTAGAGTAAATGTGATTCTAGGTTGCTATTAAACAGCCTATGAATTAAAGACAAAAAATGAGGAGAAAAAAGTAACTGATAAGAAAGAAAGAGAAAAAACAAGAGTGCTCTATAATTAGAGCTCACTACTTTACATAAACATTTGAGTGAAAATTTAGTAGATCATAGATTTCTATTATAATGATGACATGAATTTCTTCTCCTCATGCCTATGTTAGTCCTAACTTTGAATGATGAATACATTCCATTCAACTTACCCATTCTTATGTTGGATGTGTTGCATATTGGATTTCAGGAACAACTGTGGATAATTAATTTGCCATGTAAGGGTAAGGCTATTTCCCAGTAGCTGAAGATCTGCACTCAGAATTGATTTCTACCATCTTTTGTGTTGTTTTATTATTAGGAGACCATAAATTCATCAAGAACATTGATTATACCCTATCTCCCTGCTGCCTTTTTCTTTCTTAGCTATAGAATTCACAGAGACAAATTTCCAAAGATTATGAAAAGTACTTGTTCGTTTGAACACGTCGGTAAGTTGTTTCTAGCATTATACATTTTAGGGTATTAAACATACTTGAAAACTGTGAAAAGAGGAAAGTTTATGTTGATTTTCATAATTACACATGAGTTTGATGCTGTCACATACTAGTTGAGCCCACTCTATGAAGTGTTTTGTCTGAGCAAAGAAGCCATGCATGCCTTCAAGATTTCCTGAAACATTTAAATAAAACACAACCTAAAGACTCACATCTACTGTCATTTCATAATATCTCTCAAACATTTTAAAATGTGTTGTAATTGTGATTCTGTGCACAAAGTCTCACTTTTGCTTTTGTCATTAACTGCATCCGGAGGCAAAGCTTTCAGAATTCCTAATGAAAGTATTTTTATGAAGGCTATTTTTGATTGTCAGCTTGGTTACATCTGGATTTACCTAAAACCCAAGCTGCTTGGTTCCATTCTGGGTCTGCCTCTGGCCTTGGGGTGTCCAGGCACTCTTGTACTCAGATGCTGGACTTGAAGGAATGAAGCTTAGCCAGGTGGTTGTGGGGGAGAAACATCCTTCTCTGAGATGGTTTTTAGTAAAGCAGCTCTCCTTTATTGGGAAACATAAGGACTATATAAACCTTGGGGAAATGGGTAGGAGTTTTGTGGGCAAGTGTACCCATTTGCTGGGATTGACGTACTATGAATGTTTTGTTCGCTAGCTGGACGTGTCTTTAGTGGGAAATAAAAAGTTTTAACTTGGAACTTGGCCACCAGGCTTACGTGACTTCCTTAAGGGTGGTGGTGGTGGTGGTGGGGTCTCAAGACTCTGTGCATCTGGGCATGCAGGCCCAGAACAGGAAGGGAGTGGTCATTATCCCCGCTGGTCTCAAGATGAGATTTTCGGGGTTTGAACATGTTTTGACTTTTACTCTTGCAGCCAGGCTGGCTCCCCCAGTTGTATGGCTCACATGCCTCACAGTTGGGTTCACCAGTGAGGGAATTTCTTTATTGGATCTCTTGAGGTAGGAAGACCCACCCTAAATTCAGATCATTCAAGTGGAAGACCCTCCTTAAATCTGGGCCATCCCTTCTAGTAGCAGCCTATATAATGGATATGGAAGAAGGAAGCTCTTGCTTTTTGCCTGCTTGCCCTTACTCTTATTGGCAAGTTCATTTCTTGACTAGCATTTCAGTTATACTGAAGACAACCTGAGACATGTGGACTGAACAGGTATTATCGGACTATTTTGACCATAGCTTGTTAATTACACCAAGAAATCTCGCGCGCGCGCGCACACACACACACACACACACACACACACACACACACACGTATTAGTGAAAAGGTGATTTCAGTTCAGAGGGAGACTGTGGGTTTCAGAATGTAAGCTGACTAAAGTCTCTTTTCTGAGGTACTAAAAATGGAGTCGCCTTTTATTGAGTAGACCGCATGCACTGTCACACCGTATTCAGATACCATTCACATATTTGTAGAAGACAGAGGGATCCACATTCATGCACAATAGTCTCACCCTGAGATTTATAATTTATTATATTAAGGTAGTACAAAGTGTTATACATGAAGAACAATTTTTTTTTTAAACACCAGTGATCTCAGTTGAAAATTTAGATTAAAGAAATAAGGAAGCATCTTGTGTCCACCCACAGGTTTCTTCGCACTGCCTCATTCGCACTGCCTCATTCGCACCACCCCATTCCAAATCCAGACCCCACACGTCCTGTGTTACGGCCTACCACGGTGAGTATTCCCTATAACTTGATTCTCTGTTTTCTTCTCAACCCAATAGATCTATTCTTGGTCCCGCAGCTAGTGTCTCTGCCTACCCTGACCACCTCCTCCTATCAACCTCTAGGCTTCTGCAGGACCTGTCCTTCCTGCATCCACTCAGCCCTTAGGCCAGCCTCCATTACCCCATTTGACTACCCCATTCCTGGGTCCCACAACCAGTTTGCCAGCTTGGTCTAGCTTTCCCTGCTCTCACTAAAAATGAGTGCTAGGCTTAAGTCAGGATCCTCCCTACTTATCCATGAAACTACATGGCTCTCTCATATCATATCTAATCTTTCCATTCAGGTCTGTCTATGTCAACACTTTGTCTTGGAACAGGAAGCAAACCTTGTATACCAGCCCAGTTCCCTCTGTCCACTAGACTTCATTTCACCCAAGAAATTCCCAATCCTTAGTCCCAAATGTAGGCATATGGTAGTTGTGTAATTTAAGGATGATTTCTGTATGCCCCATATCTGGTTGCAATCTTTGTTGTGAGAATCTCCTATCTTAATGTTGTATAAACACTGCTTCCCAATTGTCCCCTGATATGCCAATACAGCAGCTTATAGCCAGTTACTGAGCAGGAGAGTAAATAGGGCTGAACTTCCTGCCAGCCAGGGGGAGGAAGAGTTAGAAGAAAAAGTAGGGAATTCAGCCACAGGCAGATATCTAGGAGAGACAGAAAGACAGACAGACAGACAGACAGACAGACAGACAGACACACACACACACACACACACACACACATTGAGAAAGAGAGAGAGAGCTCTACAAGGAAAGCTACAAAGTACAAATATCTCTGGGATGTACACAGGGAGGAAACCAAATTAGCTTAGGGGGTTAAGAATAGAGTAATAAATGCTCAGTTATTGTGTTGTGAAGCTTATTACTAAACAAATATTTAAAAAGTCTCAATTATTTGTGTGACAGGTGAGTTAAGAGAAAAACTAAGAGAAACAAACACCATTTTGTATAAATAACTTTAACACCCAAACATCATTTCCTCCCCAACCTGTTTTTATCTATAACAAACTCAGAACAAATAAAGGAAGTCCACATACTCAGATCTCATCACAGTAATACCAACCATATGAAAGATCAATCCAGTATCTTCAAAGACTGCCAGTCTGGTAGAAATATTTGCTGGTGAGAATTGCCTAGATGAAATAGTGGACACAGAACTTAAAATAACAATCATAAAATTCATCAACAAATTCACAAAGTTTAAAAAAGGCACAAGGAAACAGCTTTATGAAACACAGATAAAGAACTTAAAAAAAACCAATATGATGTCCCAGAAAATGCAAATATAAGGCTGATGGAAATGATGAAGACTATCCAAGACTTGAGAACAAAATTGAATATGGAGATAGAAACATTGAAGAGGACTCAAGATGAAATGAAGAGGGAGCTGAAAAACTCAATAGCTCAACTAAAAGCCTTACAAGTAGAATGACTCTAGCACAAGACAGAATATCATATCTCAAAGATAAAAATAGAGTATAAAGATAAAATAAGTACGGAAGAGAAAAAAATACAGGAAATATGGAACACCATGAAAAAAAAAATCAAGCCTTTAAATTATAGGTATAGATGAAACCCCACTCAATGGCATAGACCAGATCTTCAACAAGAACACAGAAGAAAATTTTCTCAAACTAAGGAATGACACAGCCATAAAAAGAAAGAAAGAAATAGGCAAGACCAGAAAGGAAAATTCCCAAGGCATATCACCTCATGGAAGAGAGCCAATCCTTGACATTATTAATGATACCCACAATGCTCCCAAACAGGAGCTTGGCATAACTGTCTTCTGAGAGGCTTCATCCAGCAGTTGATGGAAACTGATTCAGAGATCCATAGCCAAACAATAGGCAGAATTCAGAAAGTTTTGTGGAAGAATGGGAGGAAGGATTGAGGAAGCCAGAGGGGTCAAGGACATCACAAGAAAATCTACAGAGTAAACTAACCTGGGCTCATGGGGCTCAGAGACTGAACCACCAAACAAGGAGCATGCACGGTCTGGAAGTAGGCCATCTACAAATATTTAGCAGATGGGCAGCCTTGTCATCATGTGGATATCCTATTAGTGGAAAAAGGGGCTGTCTCTGACTGGTCTGGCCTCAGTGGGGGAGGATGAGCTCAGTCCTGCTGCAACTTGGTGTGCCAGGATTGGTTGGTACACTTGGGGGGGGTTCCCCTTCTCTGAGAAGGAGAGGGACTTATGGGGAAAGTGGGGCATAATGGTGGGACTGGGAGGAGAGAGGAGAGAGGCTGTGATTAGTCTGTAAAGGCATTAAATAAATGAATGAATGAATAAAAAAACCCTATACTTCATTAAACCGGAAAGCTAAAAGATATGGATACCTTTTTAGATTCAGCCAAACCACCATCACTAAACCAAGAAGTCAACATTCTAAACAGACCCAAAACAAATGAGGAGATTAAAATAGTAAGAAAAAGCTTTCTAGCTAAAAAATGCCCAAGACCAGATGGATTCACAACAAAATTCTACTAGATATTCAACGATCTACAAGCTGTCCATCTTAAACTATTAAAAGAAAGGAAGAAAGAAACAGGAGGAAAACATCTTCTAGGAAACCAGTATAATTCTCATATCCAAACACACAACTGTGTGTGTGTGTGTGTGTGTGTAAAGACACACACACACACACACACACACACACACACACACACACACACATCCCTGATTAAGACCGACTCAAAAATACTCAACACTTGCAAACACAATCCAGACATACATCAAAAGAGATTTTACACCATGATCAACTTGGCATTACCACTGAATGCATGGACAGGTCAACATAAGCAAGTTAATAAATGTAGTAAAGGCCAGCCTGGTCTACAGGGTGAGTCCTGGGACAGCCAGGGCCACACAGTACACCAAATAAATGGACCTGAAGACAAAAGTCAAACAATCCTCTCAATAGATGCAGAAAAAGTCTCTGACAAAACCCATCATACTTTCATGATAAAACTTACTTAGAATGTAGGGCTAAAGGGAACATATACTTCAACACAATTAAAGCTACTCACAAGAAGCTTACAACCAACATCATAAGGGGAGAAAAGCTTTAAGCAATCCTCCTGAGTTCAGGAACAAGACAGGTATGTCCACTATCTCCACCACTTTTCAACATTGTGCTGAAAATACTAGCTGGAGCAATAAGGCACGATAAGGAAATTAAGGAGACAAATAGGGAAAGAAGAAGGTCACACCATCACACCATCCCTATTTGCAGATGACATGATACTATAAATTTGAGATCCAAACAATTCTGCCAGAAAACTTCTAGAAACAGTAAACAAATTCAGCAATGTTGCAGAATACAGAACCAACTAGCAACGATCAGTAGGATACATGTACACACATATGTGTAGATACGTCTGTGTGTGCATAAGGAGAAGGAGTTCATGGGCATACTCCTGTTCCAGTTCACAATGACCTAAAATATAAATATCTAGAAATTTACCTTACCAAAGAAGTAAAGGACCTATGCAAAAAAAACTTAAACACTCTGAAGAAGCAGGGCACAGTGGCACACTGTAATCCCAGAACTTGGGGAGGCAGAGGCAGGCAAATATCTGTGAGTTTGAGGCCAGACTGGTCTACAAAGTGAGTCCAGGAGAGTCAAGGCTGCACAGAGAAACCCTGTCTCAAAAAACCCAAAAACCAAAACAACCAAAACACAAAACAAAACAATCCCCCCTAAACCAACCAACCATCCAAAAAAAAATAACACCCCCAAAAAGCTCTGAAGAAATAGATACACACTAGAAAATAAAGAGGAAACCCACAGAACAGAAGAAAAAAAAAATCTGTTTTCTATACATCTCACATAGAGAACTGAAAAAAAAAAAAAACACCCAACAAACCAAAACATAAAAAAAAAAAAAATCTAATCTAAAAACCACATTACCCTACAGAAAGAACTACCAGCAAATGAGGAGAGCTGGGAACACAAGAGTTGGCTTTCACAGGTGTAGTCCATGGCAGTTCAGTGTCCAAGTGGGTTACATAGTAATGGGAAGAGGGACTGCCTCTGACATAATCTGATTGGCCTGCTCGTTGATCACTTCCCCCTGAGGGGGGAGCAGCCTTATCAGGCCACAGTAGAGGACAATGCAGCCACTTTTGATGAGAACTGATAGACTAAGATCAGAAAGAAGAAGAGAACCTCCCCTATCAGTGGACTTGGGGAGTGGCATGCATGCAGAAAGGGGAGGGAGGGGCTTATGGGGGGATACAAAATGAATAGAGTGTAATTAATAAAAAATTAAAAAAAAAAGAAAAAAAAAAGAGTTGGCTTTACCCAGTGCCAAACAATTAGCTCTGAAATTGTACCTACAGGTATCATTATATGGACTGAACAGTTATATTTAAGAATATATATATGTATACATAAATATACACACATATATACATATATGTCTGCAATTAGTAAAAACAAAAAGAGGCCGTGGATTTGAAGAAAAGAGGGGGTGGGTTTATGAGAGGGTTTGAAAGGAGATAAGGGAAAAGAGAGTATAATTTCAAAGAAATAATTTAAAAACAGCATAAAATAAAATCAATCAACAAGTATGTTTTGAGAAGTACATATGTACCAGCATGTACATTTTAAGTTTGCTGTCAAAACATAAACAGGATCATATAAAAATTGCTTGACAATATATCAAATATATATATAAATATTGAGGTGTGAGTGGAATTTTGTGAAAAAAAAATCACCATTTTCATTGACACTTATGTTTCATTTACAAGTAAAGCAACGCCAGTCTCATTACCAAAATTTTTGTGAAAATACAAAACCACAGCAAAACTGTAAATAACAAATTCTTTTTTTTATATCTGTAGCAGACATTGAATTATACTTACTGAAAGTTTAGATGAAATCTTACAGAAATAAAGTATGCGTTTACGTCATCCTTTTAGATCTACATCTCTCTCTGATAGGCCAAGTCACTCTAAGCAATGTTCACTTTTTTTAATAATAATTTTTATTTTTTTAATAGTTATCACAGGTTATTTACTTTGTACCCCAGCCATAGCCCTATCCCTCATTCCCTCCCAATCCCAACCATCCCTCCCTCATCTCCTCCCTTCCCCTTTCCAAGTCCACTGATAGGGGAGGACCTCCTTTCCTTCCATCATAACAGATTCTTTTAAAGGGTTAGGGAACAAATTATTTTAATATCTGTGGTGTTTGGTGACACATACACTTGTCACTTTATCTTTTTTAATTTTATTTTTATAATCTATTCATTTTATATCCTGATTGTAGCCCCCTCCCTTGTCTCCTCCCAATGCCACCCTCTCTTCTACTTCTCTCCATTCCCCTCTCCTAGTCCACAGAAAAGGGGAGCCCTCCTGTACCATAGGACCCTAGCCTACCAAGTCTCATCAGGACTGCCTGCATCCTCTTCCTCTGTGACTTGGCAAGGCCGATCCACCAAGGGGAAGTGCTCAAAGAGCAGGCAACGAAGTCCATGTTAGAGATAGGCCCTGCCCCCCTTACTAGGATACCCACATGGAGACTGAGCTGTCTTTTGGCTACATCTGAGCAGGGTATCTAGGTCTGTCCATGCATGGTCCTTCGTTGATGCGTCAGTCTCTGCAGGCCCCCTGGGCTCAGAGTTGTTGGCTTTGTTGTTCTCCTTGTGGAGTTCCTGTCCCTTCTGGGTTCTTCTATCCCCTTCCTGCCTCCCATAAAACTCCCTGAACTCTGTCTAAAGTTTGGCTGTTGTCACTTTATCTTAAGAATCTCAGTTTCCCACGACACTTTTAATTCACTTATAAGAATTAAAAGTCACAGCACCTGACCTTAGGGAACACATACTGTAGGCACATATGCTTGAAAAATTGCACACAGACAAAAGCAGCATAAGTTAAGATGCTGAGCACATGCCATCCATGTATAATTGTTAGAAACACAGGGGAGAAACTTTAGACAAAATATGGACATAGCATGGGAAGAAAGGTTAGCATCATAATCAGTTCACAAAACTAGGGGCAAGGAAGAAGAAGAATTGAAAAACTCATGGAGGCCTTGACAGAAAAAGTAGAAGCATAAAATGCATTTGTCAGACAACCCTGAGATAGCCTTGCATTGAAATAAGAAATGCAGAGAACAGGAAACTCAGGGATGAAACCAGTAACTTAGAAACAAAGAGAAAAACCCAGAGAATCAATGAAACCAAGAGCTGGTTCTTTCAGAAAACCAATCAGATAGACAAACCACTAGCCAAATTAACTAAAAAGCAGAGAGACAGTATCCAAATTAACAAAATCAGAAATGAAAAGGGAGCCATAACAACAGACACCAAGGAAACCAAAAGAATCATTAGGCCTTACTTTAAAAGCTTGTACTCCAGAACATTAGAAAATCTTAAGGAAATCAATGATAGATTTCACTTACCAAAGTTAAATCAAGGTCATATAAGCAGTTTAAAGAAAATAGAAGAAGTTATCAAAAGTCTCCCGACAAAACAAAACAACCAAAAAACAACAACAACAACAAAAAAACAAAACCACTAAATAAATTTTAAAAAATTAAAAACCCCCAAGGCCAGGTTGTTTTTAGCACAGAATTCTACCAGACCTTCAAAGAAAAGCTAATACCAATACTTTTCAAACTATTTCACAAAATAGAAACAGAAGGAACATTACTGAACTCATTCTTTTTTTTTTTTTTTACTTTTTTTAAATTTAATTTTGTTTTTTTTCTTATCAGTTACATTTTATTAACTCTGTATCCCAGCCATGTCCTGCTCCCTCATTCCCTCCCAATCCCCACTCCCTCCCTCATCTTCACCGTGCCCCTTTCCAAGTCCACTGATAGAGGGGGGGCCTCCTCCCCATTCATCTGATCCTGTTTTATCAGGTATCTTCAGGACTGGCTGCAAAGCCCTCCTCTGTGGCCTAACAGGACTGCTCCTCCCTTGGGGGGTGGGGAGGCCAAAGAGCCAGTCATTAAGTTCCTGTTAGAAATAGTCCTTGTTCCCCTCACTATGGGAAACCAATTGGTTACTGAGCTACCACAGGCTACATCCGAGCAGAGGTTCTAGGTTATATCCATACATGGTCCTTGGTTGAATGTCAGTTTACTGAACTCATTCTATGAAGCCAGTCACCCTGATACCTAAACCACACAAACTCAATAATGAAAGAAAATTTCAGACCAATCTTCCTTATGAACATTGGTGCAAAAATACTCAATAGAATACTCAACAACTGAATCCATGAACACATCAAATTCATCACCCACCATGATCAAGTAGGCGGCATTGTAAGGATGTTGGGATGGTTCTACATATGAAAATTCATCAACATAATCCACCATATAAACAAACTGAAAGAAAAAACCCACATGGTAATATCATTAGATGCAGCAAAAGTCTTTGAAAAAAATTCAATACCTTTTCATATTAAAAATCTTAGAGAGATCAGGGATACCTAAACATAATAAAGGCAATATACAGCAAACTGATAGTCAACATCAAATTAAATGGTGAGAAATTCAAAGCAATTCCACTAAAATCACAGACAAGACAAGAGGCTCACTGTCACCATATCTCTTCAATATAGTACTTGAAGTTCTAGCTAGATAGATTAATAAGACAGCTAAAGGAGATCAAGGGGATAAAAATTATAAAGGAAGAAGTCAAAATATTGCTATTCACAGATGATATAATATTCTATATAAGCGATACCCATATTCTACCAGAACTCCTACAGCTGATAAACACTTTCAGAAAAGTGGCTGGATAAAAAATTAACTAAAAAAAGTATATCTGTAACCTTTCTGTATACAAATGACAAACGAGTTGAAAAAAGAAATTAGGAAAACAACACCCTTCACAATAGCCACAAATAAAATAGTGAAAGCTCTAGAACAATAAGAAGTAAGCACTACCAAGAGGAATGGATGGCAAGAAATAATTAATAAAATAGAAACAAAAAGAACAGTACAAAGAACCAATGACACAAAGAGTTGGTTCTTTGAGAAAATCAACAAGACAAACAAACTCTTATCAAAACTAATTAAAGAAGGGGAGAGAATATTCAAATTATTTAATAAAGTCAGAAATGAAAAAGGGGACATAAGATCAGACACTGAGGAAATCCGGAGAATCATTAGGACATATTACTTGTACTTCACCAAATTGAACAATTTAAAAGAAATGGATAATTTTCTCACTAGGAACCTCTTATAAAAGTTAACTGAAGAACAGATAAACAATTTAAATAGACTTATAGTTCCTAGTGAAATAGAATCAGTCTCTCAACCAAAAAAACCAAAAAACCAAAAAACAAAACAACAGTTTTAGTGAACAATTCTACCCGATTTTCAATGAAGAGTTAATGACAATACTCCTCAAATCATTCTACAAAATAGTAACAAAAGGAAAGCTGCCAAATTCAGTTTATGAGGCCACAGTTACTGTGATACCTAAACCACAAAAGACTCAACAAATGATGAGAATTAGGCCAATTTTCCTCATTAACAAAGATGCAAAAATACTCAATAAAATACAAACTGAATTCAAGAACACATCAAAAAGGTCATCCACCATGATCAAGTAGGCTTCATCCCAGAGATGCAGAGATGGTTCAATGTATTAAAATTTGTCAACCATATGAACAAAAAAAAAAGAAACAAAAGCCACATGATCACCTCATTAGATGCTGAAAAGTCTTTGACAAAATTCAACACCCCTTCATGATAAAAATCCTGGAGAGATCAGGACTACAAGGGACATATGTAACCATAATAAAGACAATTTCCAGCCAGCTTACAGCCAACATAAATTTAAATGGAGAGACTCTCAAAGCAATTCCACTAAAATGAGGAACCAGGCTGTCCACTCTCTCCATACCTCTTCAATATAGTACTTGAAGTTCTAGCTAGAGCAATAAGACAACTGAAAGAGGTTAAGGGGATACAAATTGGAAGGTAAGAAATCGAAGTATCTTACTGGTAGAGAGGATAGAAAGATGACACAAGCCAAGGAACACATAGTTTGCTGTGTTATTGTGTCTCATAGGAATGTCAGAAGCTACATTCGTAAAGAGAAACTCTTTTGAATTAAATTAATCAATAAGCTAACACTAGAGACATTTGATTTAATTCTAATCTGCAAAGTTAGCACATAGAATACAATGCCAAAATCGGGCTTCAAGAGAGTAGACTATAAAATGCAAGACTCCCCACAGCTTGCCTTTGGAAATGTGGTGTCTTATTACTCGCTCTTTTAAAACCATCTTTACAGAGCAGTGTTTTGGACCATGGTGAGTCCCTGATGCCTAGATGCCAAATTAGAACTGAGATACCAAAAGATTAAAAATCAGTGCCTATTATTTTAAAGTTTAAAGCATAGGCCTGAACTAAGGCTAGCTGGGTAGAGACATGTCCAGTAACGCCCTGAGGGGAAGATCCAGACTTACTGCATTCTTTTCCTGCCCTCTAATTATACAGTTGCTAGGAAACTGGCCCATAAGATCAGGCCAGAACTGTTTGTAGTCTTGGTGCGTAAAGTGGACCAATCATTTCAAAAGTCAATTTCCCTTACCCAATCACATAATGCCGAAGTATGTATGTCACTGCTTGCTTTTTTTTCCCCCCTTAAAAACTCTGTACCCCTAGACCTCGGGGCCTCATTCCTCTCTTGTTTCCACAGGAGGTTTGCGTCCCGCCTTCAAACGCGAATACAATTAAAAAACCTCATGTATTTTTACAGTAGAGTCTATTTATTCCCGGTCTTTTGGGGTTCGCAAACTGGGCATAACAGAACAAGGTTGTAAGATATGGGGACTCCCCTGGGAAGGAAAGGAGGAGGCAGAAACAAGCAAAGGAAAGATGTGGAGTTGTGACGCAGGTTGTGCTGTCACGCAGTTCACACTGACGTGCAGTACTGGGGCAGAGTTACTCATCCAGACTTGTCTCCTGCCATTGGCCTATTCATATTTACAGGCACCTATTCATCTTTATATTCTTCTTAGTCAGAAACAATGGCCAGGGCAGCCCACGAGAAGCAAAGAAGATCTGAATTCAAGAAAATGAGATATTTGGAGCTGACGTCATCCCGTCATGAGCTAAGCAGGCAGCAAGGCTTTCTTCAAATGAATGTGGTATCTACCGTGTCTGTGGCTGTGTATTCATTCTATGTATTATGAGTTTCATTTGCATGCTGTCTAGGAATTATGAGCATTAGAAGACAAAAATGGCATATACCCTCGTGTGTGTTTCGACTGTTGGCTGGGAAGCAAAAAGCTTGGAGACCAATGGAGGACATTTGATCTTAGCAAGTTCTGGCAAAATTCTTCATTGGTTTATGAGCAGGATCAATGTAAACAAAATTAGGGAAATTTTAGGTTGCTTGTAGAAAGAAAGGATTCCAGAAAAAGAGATCAATAAGCAAAATGGAAATAAACAACTGGAAATTCTCCTAAGCAACATAAAGGGAAAGAGGAATAATACTTGTTACTAAAAATACTAAGTGAGTTGATTTTGACATTAGTTCTTGTGTTCAGGGCACCTAGTGCCTCTCAGACAAGATGACCACCATCGTGCAGAATTTCATGAACTCTGAACATCCACTGATGGTCGTGTGGTGACACAGAAGCAGAAATCTGGCCAAGAGCTTTTTTATGTACGTTTTACACTTTCCTGATTATGAAGGTGACAGTTGATCATAAATGAGTAAACAGCAGCAGCAGCAGCAGCAGCAGCAGCAGCAGCAGCAGCAGCAGCAGCAGCAGCAGCAATACTGAGGGCTCCAGCTGAAGCGTGTCATGTCTGATGGGCCTGGGTTAGGACAATAAAGTCCTTCAATGAAACCTTGGATTTTTGAATTGAAGATCTTTATCATGTAATAGTAATCAAACAAAGAAAGGCTATTAGTTTGAGGAATGTGCTTGGGAAGGTTTGGAAGGGGTTACCAGGGAGGGGATGGTATGAAAAAAGGAAAGGGGAAAGTGATATAATTCTATTCAAATTAAAAACATATTTAAAAAACAGTTGAAATCATCCCTTTCTACTAATTGGCTCACTGACAGTGGCTCACACAGAGCTTTGAAACGTTTCTTCCAGTTCTGTAAGAGATTAGAATAATAATGTATAACTTCAAAGGAATAAGGTTGCATTTAAATTATTCTGATCAGGTGCTTTATAAATTCTAAAGATTCGTGCATGCCTTAGTGATTGAGTAGAGTTCTTTTATTTCTAGATGAATAATGGGATTGGGGTTTTAAACAATTAGTTGCTCAGAATGGAAGAATTTTCAATTCTGCTTAAAAAACAGGCGAACAGTGGCCTGGTATTCTGGTTTGTAAGTGGCCTGAGGCACTGAACAGCTGGGCAAGAGCTTCTGGAAAGAGGGAAAGTGTAGGAGGTAGAGAGAGGATGTGTATTGATGTCAAGTGTGCAATTTCTTATTCTTACCCTCTTGCTTTCTCCTTTGCTTTTTTTGAGGCTGGATAATACTCTGCAGCCTAGGTTAGCCTCAAACTTGTGGCAGTCTGCCTGATTCTACCTCCCAAATGCTGAAATTACAGAAGGGAGCTACCAGACACATCTACTAATATTTTTTCATGGATAGTTTCTTGTTCTGTGAAATAAAATGCAATGGGGAGAAATGGGATGGGTTGGAGGGGAGAAGATGTAAGGTCGGTCGGAAAGACAAAAGGGAAGGGGAGAAATGGTGTAAATTATAATTTAATTAAAATTTAAAAATTCTAAAAAAAAAATAATCTAGGCAATGGATACAGCAAACATTAGCTTTAAAACAAATGAAGGAAGCCATTCAGCAAACTCCCCTTCAAGTCATAAATTTCACGTAAGGCAGCCCTGCCAGTTGCATGTTGACCCAGCTTCCATGTTTTTTTTTTTTTTTTTCAATCTGTTCCTCATTCTTCAGAGGTTTTCACTTGGTTACTAGTTCATAGGCATAAACTTGGTTAATTGTTCTATGGAAAGGCTGACAAATCCTGATGATTTTATTTTTTTATTTTCATTTTTTTTCACTTTTAAAAAATTCTTTATTAATTATACTTTATTCACTTTGTATCCCCCTTGTGGTTCCCTCCCTCCTCCTGTCCCAATCCCTCCCTTCCTCCACCTTCTGCATGCATGCCCCTCCCCAAGTCCACTGATAGGGGAGGTCTTCTTTTCCTTCCTTCTGATCCTAGTCAATTAGGTCTTATCAGGAGTGGCTGCATTGTCTTCTTCTGTGGCCTGGTAATGCTGCTTCCTCCTCAGGGGGAGGTAATTAAAGAGCAGGCCAATCAGTTCAAGTCAGAGACAGTCCCTGTTCCTATTACAATGGAACCCACTTGGATACTGAACTGTCATGGGCTACATCTGTGCAGGGGTCTTAGGTTATCTCCATGCATAGTCCTTGGTTGGAGTATCAGTCTCAGGAAAGACCCCTGTGCTCAGATTTTGCTAAAATGCTCAATTCCTATCCAGAAAGGCAAAGAGGATGGAATCAGAAGAAGGAGAAAAGTAGGAACAAGCCAGGAACCTGACACAGAGGACCTCTGAAAGGCTCTGTCCTGCAGACTATCAATGCAGATGCTAAGACTTATGGGCAACCTTTGGACAGAGTGCAGGGAATCTTAGGAAAGAAGTGGGAAACAGTAAGATCTGGAGTGGACAGGAACTCCACAAGGAGAGCAACAGAACCAAAAAAAAAAAAATCCTGATTATTTTTAATGACTGTTATTTATAAACAGGAAATTGTTCATTAATTATTCCTGATGCTTATTAAGAGCTTCACCTCATGGATTCTTCCTTACTTTGATTATTTGATAGTCCAAGTTGTGTGGAAATAAAATTATGAATTTGCTTTTCAAAGGTATTAGAGGCGAATATTTTTCTTTATATCTGTACTTTTCAGGTAAGCAAAATATTCAGCTGTGTGTTTCACACATTGTTATATCTTTTAAAACCTTTATCACAGGTTATTTATTTGTTGTAGAAACATTTGGGACCTTAAACATTCATGACAAATGGAACAAAAATTAAACTATGTTCATAGTTCAGTAGTGGATTTTGCAGTGACAGCGTGTGTTGCAGAAACATGTCTTGATTGAAGTGTGTATGCACAATGTGGTGAGGCAGAGATTGCCAAGGCAGGGATCGGTATTGGAGCACTTACGGAAGTCAAGAACCGGAAATAGAGATGTTGTCAGGGCTTACTTCCACTTGCTAATTTTGGAGATGTAGAAATAGGATCTCGGAAAAGTGACTTCTCCAAGGTTTTTGAAAGAACCTAAGAGAAGATTTTGTTGAGAGTCTGACTTTAAAACATAAAATCCAGAGAAGGCGTCAGACCAATAGCCAGGAGTGGGAGGGCGCTTGTTGGAGAGAACAGACTGTCCGTGTTCTCTTAGCTGTAGTGAATGACTGAGCGTGATAAGCCATGTGACACCAAGGAGGAACGAGACTGAGAAAATCACTGTTCATAAAAATCTAAATACAATTTTAGAACTTCCAGTGTGGTCTCTGTCAGCTGGGTCCACTATTTCTCACCCCCGGTTTTAAAAGTAGGTATCGTTGCTCTTTCCCCACGTCTTTTCGACAACTGACTCTTCAGGCTCGTGAAGGTTTTCCTTGTTTGTATCATGTAGAATAAACACAACAAGCGATTCTTTCTTATCCTTTTCTTATATGGTAAACAATGAACGCTGTTCTGAGATACCGCAGAATCTCTCTCTCTCTTCTCAGGCCTGGGATGCAGTATGCCTCGAATTCCATCCATTTCCTGACACAGGGTTCTGTTCTCGGGGTCACACGTCTGCAGGGACTCTTGATGTCCTCTTGCTCTGCTAACGCAGAAGAGAGCCATAGAGGCTGAGAGTCAGGCCTCAGGTCACACTCGTGGCTGACTTTGAAAAGAAGTAAATGCACACTACCCTCAGCTGATCTGAAGAGTGAGCCGAGGAGAGGGGGAAAAAAGGTGAAATCCTGTCTGCGTGAGAGCACAATTGCTCTGAGAAGCCTTAAGAGCAGGTAATTTGCCCAGCGGCTGAAAGATAGGTACTCTCAAAATAACCAAAACAAAGAAGTAATTTGTTGTAAATCCTTGTGTTTTACAGTCTCTTGGCTCCAAATTAAACTTCTCATTGCAGGGAAGAAACCACTTGGGTGTGTTCAGTGAGAGAAAAAAAAAAAAAAAAAAAAAAAAGAAAGAGACATGGCCACCCAGGATTTATTAGGAGAGAAGCAGGTTCCCTCACGGAAGTGGGCGTGGCCCTTTTTCCTAGCAGACAGACCCCGACCCGGCTCCAGAGACCTTTGCCTCACAGATGCCCTTGTCCTGAATATGAACCTACTTACATCATGACTAACGTGACATTTTAAAATGATGGAACTCAGGTATTTCCGAGCCTTAGCGGGGAACTGTCTACGTGGACAACTCTCCCCCTTCTCTTCTGTACGTTCACAAACGCAGACGCTCTCATACTCACACATTCTCGCACTTTGACAGCGTACAACTCATCTGTGGGTGTGGAGAGCGGGTCTCTCAAACGCTGCCTTCCATGTCATTGCCAGACCCAGTGTAAGGTGTCGATAATGCAACGATCAGAGTTTGTTGTTAATTCGCTGACTGGATCAACCTCTCCTGATGGTTCCTGCTCCAGAAAAAGCTGGAGGTTGAGCGTGTACAGACACATGCAGAGAAGCAACGAAGGGCAGAGGGTTAAGTGCTTTCGTTCAGAAACTGATCACGTTAAAATGATGGTCCCCTTGACAGACTCTTTGGTCTCCTTGGCTTCATGCTTAAGGTGGGTGGTATTCTCTGACTTGACTGGATCTTTGCTGCCTCCTGTTCGCCTAGCTTTAACTTCTGCCTCCAAATCTCAAAGTCAAAGGGCGGTTGGCTAAGAGGCCGATCAGAAGTATTCTGATCGAGGTTTCAGCCGTGAAAGGCATTGGTGAGACAGAGGAAACAGTCCGAGGAACTGCAATTGGCAAACAGAAAAGGGCTATTAGCCCAGGCTTCCCCGCCCCCACCCGAAGGAGGTGAAGCAGCTACATTAACATTTTTATGCCTTTAAAATAAACTCACATTTAATTCTACATATTTACTACAAAATCAAAGGTAGTAATATATTCAGTTTAAAATGTTAATTTTTTTGCTTTTATTTTTGTTTTTTCAGGACAGGGTTTCTCTGGGAAGCCCTTGCTGTCCTGGAACTTACACTGTAGACCAGGCTGGCCTTGAACTCAGAGATCCGTTATATATGGTTAAGAGTGAGCTGAGGACTGATGACCTCCTGGCAGCTTTTTGCTGTAAGTCCACACCCACTACACCCCTGTGCCCCTTGTCTACAATGGCTCCAGCAAATGCAAAGCCGGCTTTGTGGGCAATGATGCTCTTGGGACCATCTTTCCTTCCGTTGTGGGCTATGGGAGGCACCAGGGCATTGATGGTGGGCATGGGTTAGAAGAACTACGTAGGAGAAGAGGCCCAAAGCAAGAGAATCATCCCATCAAACATGGGATTGTCACCAACTGGGATGACATGGAGAATATCTGGCACCACACCTTCTACAATGATTGGAGTGTAGCCCCTGAGGAGCATCCCATTGCTGTTCACTGAGGCCCCTGTGAGTACCAGGGCCAACGTGAAAGGATGGCCCAAATCATGTTTAAGACCTTCAACACCCCTGCTGTGTTTGCAGACATCCAGGCTGTGCTGACCCTGTGCGCCTCTGGTTGAGCCACTGGTATTGTGATGGCCCGTGGAGAAGGAATCATCTTTACTCTACCCATCATCAAGGGCTACACTCTCCTCAACTCATCCTGCATCTGGACCCAACTACCCCTGGACCTGACAGACTACCTCATGAAGATCCTCACTGAGCCGGACTCCAGCTTCAACACTACCAAGCAGCAAATTGTGAATGGCATCAAGGAGAAGCTGTGCTATGTTGCCCTGGACTTCATTCTAAAAATGGCCCCGCTGCATCCCTTTCCTCTCAAGAGAGGAGCTATGAGCTGCTGGAAGCCACATTATCACCGTTGGTAATGAGTAGTTCCAGCGCCCTGAGGCTGTCTTCCAGCTTCCCTTCCTGAATCATGCAGCATCCATGAAACCACAGTCAATTCCATCATGAAGTATGACGGTAACATCCACAGAGACCTCTGTGCTAACACAGTGCTGTCTGGAGGCACCACCATGTGTCCAGACATTGTTGACAGGATACAGGAGATCACTGCTCTGGTTTCTAGCATCATGGAGATCAAGGTCATTGGTCTTCCTGAGTGCAGGTTCTCTGTGTAGAAACATTGCTGGAAGGCCAGGAGCAATGCTCTTCAAGGCACGATCTGTGGATATTTAATAGTTCAAGACTGAAATATCAGTTGGTACTCAGAGTGAACATGCAAATATAGTTAGAAAAATTAGATTTAAACTCATGTTCTGTTCTGGTTTTTTTTTTTTTTTTTTTTTTTTTTTTTAAACTGACACAAACTAGAGTCACTTTGGAAGAGGGAACTTCAGTTAAGAAATTACGTGCCCTGAGTTTGATTATTTCCAGCTGTCTACTCCTTTTTGGTGTGTCTGCTTCTTCTCATTAGCCATTAGGGAAATGCAAATCAAAACAACCCTGAGATTTCACCTTACACCCATCAGAATGGCCAAGATGAAAAACTCGAGTGACAACACATGCTGGAGAGGCTGGAGAGAAAGGGGAACCCTCCTCCACTGCTGGTGGGAATGTAAACTTGTACAACCACTCTGGAAATCAATCTGGCACTTCCTCAGACAACTAGGAATAGCACTTCCTCAAGATCCAGCCATACCTCTCCTAGGCATATATCCAAAAGAGGCTCAAGTACACAATAAGGACATTTGCTCAACCATGTTTGTAGCAGCTTTATTACAAACCATGTTTGTAATAGCCATAAGCTGGAAACAGCCCAGATGCCCCTCAACTGAAGAATGGATGCAGAAATTGTGGTACATCTACACAATGGAATATTACTCAGAAATGAAAAATAAGGAAATCATGAAATTTGCAGGTAAATGGTGGGACCTGGAAAGGATCATACTGAGTGAGCTGAACCAGAAGCAGAAAGACACACACGGTATATACTCACTCATATAGATATGTAATATAGGATAAACCTACTAAAATCTGTACATCTAAAGAAACTAATCAAGAGAGAGGACCCTGACTAAAATGCTCAATCCCCATCCTGAAAGACAAAGAGGAAGGACATCAGAAGAAGAAGAAGAAAACAGGAAACAAGCTAGAAATGTGCCATAGAGGGCCTCTGAAAGGCTCTGCCCTGCAGACTATCAAAGCAGATGCTGAGACTTATGGCCAACTGTTGGGCAGTGTGCATGGAATCTTATGTAAGAAGTGGGAAATAGTAAGATCTGGAGAGGACAGGAACCCCACAAAGAGAGCAACAGAACCAGAAATTTGAACACAGGGGTCTTCCCAGAGACTCATACTCCAACCAAGTACCATGCATGGAGATAACCTAGAACCCCTGCACAGATGTAGCACATGACAGTTCAGTGTCCAAGTGGGTTCCATAGTAATGGGAAGAGGGACTGCCTCTGACATAATCTGATTGGCCTGCTCTTTGATCACCTCCCCCTGAGGGGGGAGCAGCCTTACCGGGCCACAGAAGATGCCAATGCAGCCACTCTTGATGAGATCTGATAGACTAAGATCAGAAAGAAGGAGAGGAGAACCTCCCCTATCAGTGGACTTGGGGAGGGGCATGGGTGAAGAAAGGGGAGGGAAGGTGGGACTGGGAGGGGAGGAGGGAGTGGCTTATGGGGGATACAAAGTGAATAAAGTGTAATTAATAAAAAAAAATAAAAAAGAAAAAGAAAAGAAATTGCGTGCATCAGCTAGTGCTGTGGGCATGTCCGTGGGGACATCTTCTCAAGTGCTAATTGATATAGGAGGTCAGTCCACTGTGGACAATGATTCCTAGGGGGGCTGGCCTGAGCCATGTAAGAAAAGTTGCCAAATGAGCCAGCGAGAGCAAGTTCATAAGCAGCACTCCTCCTCGATCTCTGCTGCCGTGCCCTCTTCCAGGTTCCTGCCTTGGCTTCTCTCCACAATGGACTTAAACACAGACGTGCAAGCCAAATAAACCCTTTCCTTCCCAAGCTTGTTTTAGTGACAGTGTGTTATCTCAGCAACAGGAGAGCAAGCTAGACCGTGCCTCTACTCCAATAATAAACAAAAGGGAGCTACTTGTAGCTGTGTATGAATATACTCTGAAAAAGGATCTTGAGTTCCAGGCCAGCTTGGATTACATGGTAAAAATCTGCCAATAATAATAATAATAATAATAATAATAATAATAATAATAATAATAATGATAAAAACAGTACTAATTCACTTTATTTTATGTAGTTTTTGTTTAATTTTTATGCAAATTTACTTTTATGTCACTTCTACCATGAGAAACCATGACAGATAGATGAAAATAATGTCCCTTTTATGTCCCTTCTATCATGAGAAACCATGACAGATAGATGAAAATAACATCAGTAGTTCACCATGGCTAAGTTGTATGGAAAACACTGATTTCACTACTTTTTGGCAGCTTTTGGTAAGAAATAGACTATGCATCAATACCTAGGCCTCATCCTGGCACCTTCTACCACTCATCACACAATCAATAAGCCATTATATAATAGTTCCATCATATATTAATTCCATGGGCTCTGCACTTAAACTTCCTGGCTGTCAGCTGCCAAAGAAATTCATGCTTGTCTCTCAGCAACAAAATGGTTACAAATGAAAAGATCAAATAAAGTGAAATGACAAAGGGCAAGTTCACTAAGCTCCAGGAAAGCACCTCAAGAAAAGAATTCAGTTTATTAGCAAATTTTGCTAACAATTCCAAACTAACTTACTACTTCAACTTTTACCGGGAAGGTAGCTATCATTGATCATTAGGATTTATTTGAATAGCTTTAATTCAAATTATTTTTAGCTTCTGTTTATATATATAATCCATTCAATATCTTTTATGAGTAATAAAAGAATAAAATTTCATCAAAAAGTGTAATTAAGAATGACAAACGTAAATGCCTTAGAATCATATTAGTCTAACGGTACCACCCAGAAACTATTAATATATATTTTTTCATGTCTTTGAATGAGATACTTTTACTGTATCTCAGGTAGAAAAAGCAAAACTTATTTCAATTTTAGAAAGTCTACAGCAGAATTTAGCCAACAAACCAAGTTTCAAGTTTCTCAGGCATACATGAAATGCTCCCAAGGGATAAACACAAGTGACTTTTAGTACACACACACACACACCGCAGTGAAAGCAGGATGAGAATGATGTCTGACCTCAAAATGGGAGGTCTCCCTGGGAGAGGACGCAGGCTACGCCCCCAAGAACATGCACTCGAATTGTGGAAACAGCGGAAGCTAGATGGCCTCTCAGCTCTCCTACCTCTTACCTGAAATTGGCCATCAGTAGAGCTGACCTTGCCTTACAGAAAGCCACAGGATCCCACAGGCTCCTCCACTAATCGGGAGATGGGCAAGGAGGACATTAGCACAGGGGTCTGAGCAGGTGGCTTGACCGGCTTTCCGCCTTTGACTCGTGAACTTCGCCCTCTCCGTTACCCTTCTGTTCGACTCCTGTAAGCGTACACGTATTCTACTTATGGATGTTGTTCCTTCTAATGCTCCTCCCCGAAGGTCCACGTGTGATGTACGCCCTATAGTAACAACTTTATGTTTTTTAGTTCATGAATTTGTCTTTTGTTAACAGAGCTTTCAGTCGTGAAAGTTGTGGTGGAGAAGGAATGTCTTCTGCTCTGCTCACAGCAGCAGGATACGAACAAAGCCTGGGCTGTTTCTCTACTAGATACAGAAAAATATCACTCAGCTACTCTAGGTGGCAGCAGCAGTCCAAAGTCTTGCTCAAGAAAGATTTCAAACACTCAGAAAATTGAAAGGGGAAGAAAAGAAAGAAGAAAGAAATTTAGTTTTTTTCCTTTTGTTTAGATAAACAAGATTAATTTTTTTTCACTGAATAGACATATTCTGGCTTGTTTAAAACCAGCTTGGACACTGGGATAGAAATGTCTAAGCAAGGCGTTGCTTTCTACCTGTGAAAAAGAAATAGTGGTCTAGTAATTTATTTCTGGTAAAAAAATGTAATACTGGGAAATAAAAATATTTTTTCTTTTGTGCATCAGATATTTATGAAATTATACTCTGAAATTCCTAAGTTTTTCTTTAAGATTTGATCGTAGTAAAATAGAAATTACCTCGAGTAACTGCGCTTGACAGAATGGTTTGAGGTTTTAGGGATAAAGGATGTGTTAAAGTTCTTATGTTGTGCTGGACATTAGCAGGCCTCTGACCTGGTTTACACAGGAGGGCAAGGCAGAAAGATGTAACTTCAAGGGGTGCCTACAGTATAGAAAGTGTTCAGGGAATCTTAGTGAGATCCTGTCTCAAAAAACAAGGAATGAAAGAGAATCTGTGTACATGGTTCAGAGTTAGCTCATCTAGCATGTAGGAAGCTTCTGAGTTAGTACTTAGTTCCATAAATATGCAAAGATGTAAGTAATGTTTTAATCTTCCTCTCTTGTAAGTATTTTAAAAATTTTAAAATGTATTCTCACTTCTTATAGATTTAAAAAAATCTACTGCTCTTTTCATTTGTTCTTCGTTATTCTGAGAATATATGGTGGGAAGAAAATACTTGTAATTTATTAAATTATTTTATTTTATTTTTGAGACAGGGTTTCTCTGTGTAGCTCTGGCTATCCTGAAACTTGCTCTGTAGACAAGGTTGGCCTTGAACTCAGAGGTCTGCCTGTCTCTGCCTCCTGAGTGCTGAGATTTAAAAGTGAGTACCACCACCACTGGTGTAATTTATAAAGTTGATAAAATATCTCTTTGTAGATAATTTTCTTTTCCTATTAGAGAAAGAAAAAAATGAAATAATTGCAGCTGCATATCACTTTTAAAGAAAAAGTTGGATCTTCTTGCTATCAAAAGGCAAAATCTGGGTCTAGGTTTTATAGAAGAAAAATATACGAATTTCAGAAACATGAGCCAGGCATGGTGGCACAAGCCTTTAATCCCAGCACTCAGAAGGTAGAGGCAGACAGACCTCTGAGTTTGAGGCCAACCTGGTCTACAGAAGGAGTTCCATGTCAGTCAGGACTGCACAGAAAAATCCTATCTTGAAAAATGAAAATGGAAACAAACCAATCCAAACCAAACCAAACAACAACAACAAAGCAAAAAATCCAAACTAGAAACAAACAAACAATAAAAAACAAGTTCAGAAACATTGCCAATCAATACAGTTTAAAGTTTCAGTGGACAGGGTGACAAGTAGTTTTAGGAACTCAGATGTAACTAATAGGAAAACAGGGAAACAGTACCCATGAATGGGACTGCGTCTGTATCACATGATTGAAGTGAACAAGTAAGGAAAAATGTCAGAAGAAAAACAATTCTTGTATTAAGCATCAGCAAGGGGCATGAACATCCCAAACTTCTAGGAAGAATTCAGGAAAGTGAAAATCTGCTATTAATATAGAAATGGAACTGGGTATATTTTGTAGTATAGGGAGATAGATAGATAGATAGATAGATAGATAGATAGATAGATAGATAGAGAACGCAGAAAATGTGTCAGAAATTACACAAGCTTTAGAAAAATCCAATGATGTGGTTATGGCATCTATAGTGATTTTTCATATTTTTGGTAATAGTGGTATATTTTACATATTTTCAACCAAAATAATTTTATTTTTGTTATGTATGGTTTCTCTTTCTGCTGATCAAATGTTGATTAGACTTGCTAGTAGTGACTGAGGTTGCAACCTGGTCCCAGATTGATCATTGATCATGTGCACTGAATAGTTGAGCATAATAGATAAACACTATTCAGAGCTGAATAACAATAAGAAACATTGTATCTCATTATCTCACTGTCTATCCCTGCAACTCAGAGGTAGTTAAAACAGAATAGAAGACATAAAAATGAGTGAGAGTTAGTAATAATTGTTTCCTTGTTCTGAAAGGTTACTTAAAATGTGTTTGGAAAAAAATCTGTTTTCTAAAACATAAGCTAGAGGAAAGGACTATATAGTAATTAATATTCAAAATAACATAAAATAGATTAGCCGCATGAACTGCCTTCTGATAAATTTCACGGGCCCTGGGGATCATCCGGGCACCTGAGAGACCAGTAAGAAAAACCATGCCCCCTGCATTTGATTGGAAATTGCCTGTTGCTTTTGTTATATAAAATGTAATCTTATAAAAGACATCTGTATTAGAGGGGAAAGGAAACAGAGAACCTCCAATAAAAACAGAACCTAGAGGCATCGCTTTCTGCGCATGGATATTGGTTCTGTAAATCCAGGCTTGCCTTGTAAAGTTAATGAGGCCCCTCTAAGCTTTTAAAATCACCACAACTGGAATCCATATAACTAGGAAAATAAATGGAGGTTAACCATACTGTGGCTTTAGATTATACTTTCTCTGTTAACAGTCCCATAAAAACTTGGGCTAAGTGAACAGAGATATTAAACTTTTTATTGCATATATATCGAAACAGTCATTTTGTTAGTGCTTCTGTGAGCTGGGCACGAAAGTTAGGTCTTCAAGCATACAGTCCCTGTGAAGAGGAAAAACACGGAATGACTTAAAAGTATTATGAAGTAGCAAGAAAATACAAAAGCAACAGGAATGATTTTAAAGGCAGGATAAGTGAAGGAGGAGGAGGGTTGAGTGAGCAATGCAGAAATGATAATGTGAATGAGGAGAAGCTGTGTTTGTCTCGGTGAAATTGTCTAACGAAGAATTTACATTTAATGGTCTCTCTCTCTCCCTCTCTCTCTCTCTCTCTCTCTCTCTCTGTGTCCCACTCCCCCTGGGGGATCCTTGGCTACCAGTCCCCGAGGACAAAGGGAGCAGAAATGATGACCAAGAAGTAAGGATGGCCCGAGAGGACGATGGAATAACTTTCAGGGACTCAACTTTATTTGGGGCGAACAAAGGCTATACGGTGTTTGGGGAGTGGGTGAGGGTCCCAGGGTAAATGTACACTATTGGCTCGGGCTTGAATGCCAGGAATGCTTTATTTGCATTTGCCAGCATGTTTCTGTCCTATGAATGGAACTCAGCGCCTAATTATCCTATGGGCAGCAGTGGGGACAGTGTCAGCAGGGAACTGTGTCAAAGGTTGTACTCCAGATATGGTTAGAGGCATATGCACCTAGAGATACTCTGCAGATGAGGTCAGGCAGAAAGTAGGAGGCTCTGCCGGGAAAGGGAGCCCTCCATCTAGTGCCGAGCTCAGAGAAGCTTTCTGGACATGGTGAACTGCAACCTCAAACAACAGGATCCTCCCGTGTGTGTGTGTGTGTGTGTGTGTGTGTGTGTGTGTGTCTGTGTGTGTACCAACTCCTGTGGGTTCAGGGGGCCCAGAGGCAGAGATATGGCATTGTCGTATGGAAGGAAATGACCACCAGCTTGCTGTTAAGGAGATGACCCTGAGCAGCTCGAGCCTCTCCATTTATTTCATTTCAAAGTCAGAAAACATACACTTTCAGTTTTATCTCCTCACTTATGTTCCAAGAAACTAGATAATGATTCTCTGAAAGTTTTCTTTTCTTTTCTTTCTTTCTTTCTTTCTTTTTTTTTTTAAACAAGTTTCCTTCTCATAGGCTTTATTTCCCTGAGGCAGACATTTAATCTCATGGCCTCACAGTTAAGCCCATCTCTGTGTCATTGCAGTTAGCACACGGTATCTTAAAGCCCTCACTGGAAGCCTATGTAATGAACTTTGCAAGTTTTTATCTAAATCTACTCTGACAGTATCTGTATTTCTGTCCTGCACAACCACAGCCAAGATAAGGATATTTAATCCATTGGCACAAGAGCTGGTTGACTCTTGGCCAACCCCTCGTGTGTCCTGCTGCCCGAAGTTCTGGTACCTGCATAGAGGAGTTCTTTGTTCCCAAACTCACATCCTCATGTTGATGTGTACTCATTACGTTCTCTGACCTGGTTCTGCAAGAGCTGTTTTCTAAGGCAGATGATACTTTATGCTTTTCTGAGAAGAATTATGTGCCTCAAGAGACTGTATGCTCTCTATTTTATCTTTCTTAAGACTTCCTTAGGTCTTCAGTTACTTCAGGAATCATTCTCTCGGCCCTGTCATGTATTTTTAATAGGTCCACCTCAGAATTACTAAGAGATTACTATTGTGCCATTGCCATAGCCATTAAGGACAAAGTGGAAGAAAAAACAGTCAGGAGCACTCATAGGGTTATGCTGAAGGAATGGGATCACACCACTATCAGTCCCAGGAAAAACAGCCAAAGCTGCAGATTCTATCACACCGGTCCTTAACATGGGCAGTCCTAAGAAACACAGCCGAGGCTGCAAATTCTATCACACTGGTCCTTAGAAGGCATACAGGACCTCGGGTACTTCCCACAAGGAGGGCTATTTGTAAAGCACTGAGACGCTGTTCTCTGAACAGAGCCATGGTTTCCACCGTGGTGTGTGTGTGTGTGTGTGTGTGTGTGTGTGTGTGTCTGAACTGACTTTGAATGATGTGTAATAAATTTAGAGCAAAGGACCAGAATGTTAATTATACCACTCAATTAAATTTTGAGATGTCAAAAACCACCATTTTTTTTTTAATCGATTTACAGACATTATTGTATAGTCTAGGGACAAGTTATATGACAGGTAAATATACCACAAATTCATTTTCTAACTTTACTGTATTACATATTATCATTGAATGATTGGGTGCCTGTTAATTTTAATCTCTTAGTACTTCTTTTTAAAATTAATTTATTTTTAAATTACAGTTTATTCACTTTGTATCCCCACTGTAGCTCCTTCCTTCATTCCCTCCCAATTTCAACCTCCCTCCCTCATCTCCTCCCATGCTCCTCCCCCAGTCCACTGATAGGGGAGGTCCTTGTCCCCTTCCCTTTGACCCTAGTCTATCATGTCTCATCAGGACTGGCTGCATTGTCTTCCCCTGTGGCCTGATAAGGCTCTTATTACTTTTTTTTTTTTTCTGTAAAATACTTTGATAGAAGCAACTTAAGAGAGATGCATTCATTTTGGCTTAAAGTCCTGAGGGATACAGTCCATGGCAAAGAGAACTGTCAAGAGGCAGAGAAGATATGGTGGAATAAAAAAAGAGGCTGCGTGGTCACATTCAGAAAACCAAGACACTTCACAGAAATAAATCATAGGTAATAATCCTCAAAATACTCCAAACACTTTCAGAACTCAAGGATTTCTTGATCTACTTCCTCCATATGTCCTTACATCCTCTTGTCTGAGTTAATCATGTTTGTCATCTCCACGGGCTGGTTTAGGTAAATTTGAAACTTTACAATAGGAACAAGTAAAATCTGTGTGTATGTGCCTATGGTGTAATTGTGAGATTAATGAATATTCTTTTGTTACTGTACATTATTATTTTTTTATTGCATACCATAGTTTGTTTTATGACTATGCCACAACTCAGGTAGTATTAATGGACTTGAATACTGGTTTTTATCTAAGGCTACTACGAATTTCACTGTTAACATATTTTTGGAAATGTGTTTTCAAACTCTTGTGTAACAGTTTTCTCCAACATTAAAACGTTCCATCCTTCAGGGAAGCTTCTTAAGTGGAAAAGTAAACAACTCAAAATAGTTTCAGGAAGTCCCTTAAACTGACTAGATTTACTGGGCTCCTCCTTGCCAGCTACGAAGAAGACTCTCAGACAAACAAAGCTGCAGAGACTCTTAGGCCAGCCCCACCGCCTGGAAGAAGCAGAAACAGCCACGGTGCCTGAAAGAGGTTAGAGCACCGGAGGCCCCTGGGAAGGACGCACTCCACCCTGCTGTGTACTGCGCTCCAGGTTCCCAGCTTTGAGAGCTGACCCTCATGCTGGGGCGAGCTTTGGTGATGCGGCTGTCTTTGAGTCATTTCTGCTCCTCACCCATAATCCAGTGAGTAACCCCAATAAAACTCCTTGGTCCACCATGTTGGTGGTATCCAAACTTTGGTCTGTTGAGGAATCCTTAACTGGGGTGAGTAGATGTGTGAGTGTGTTCCATCCAACCAGGAAGAGCTTTGTCACGCACCACACAGTTCTCCCTCCCCCACGTCCTCTCTTGTATATAAATCCCCGGTGAAGCATTGGAACCATGAGACTTGTAAATAGCAGCTACAGAAAGTGTTATTAAACGGTTTTCCATATGTTTTTGCCCATTTGCACATTTACATTCGTCAGCAATGTGTGAATGTAAAAAATTCGCCACATTTTTCTTAATGTTTGGCATTGTTCGTGCATTGATTCATGAGCTTTAAGTTTTTATTCACTCAATTGAGTATTGTATCTTGTTTTGATCTTCATTTGTGTTTCTGCAATGACTACAGATGATGAAAAGCAATTTGAAAGTTCCTAACTTTTCAATATTCTTTTCAAGGACTGATCATATCAGATCAACGATTTTGAGGTGTTTTGTGTTTTCTTATCTATTTACAGACATTCTTACATAGTTATATTACAGATAAATATACCACAAATACACTTTCCAAATCAGCAATCTGACTTTTACTTTATTACATACTATCATTAAATAATTGGGTGTCCATTACTTTTGAATTTTTGTCTTTTATAGTCACTTTCTCTTTGCTGTTGTGAAATACCTTGACAGAAGCGACCTAAGGGACAATGGGCTCTGGGCTCATTGTGGCTTAAAGTTCAAAGGGGTACAGTCACTTGCAGAAGGAAATGTCAGCAGGCTGGGAAGGTATGCTGGGAGGAACAAAAGGCTGGAGAGTTACATTACACTCACATTCAGAAAGTTAAGGCACCACACACAAAGCGAGGCCAGGCTCTAAAGCTCTATGGACCATATCCAGCTTCCTCCAGTGGGCTCCATCACCTAAACTTAGTTTCACAGCCTTCCTAAACAATACCAACATATTTATTGAAATATGTGAGCCTATTGGGGCTATTTCACTTTTAAACTATTTAAGTCCCTATTTTATTAATTCATGACTTCCGTCTTTATCATTTCTTATTCTATACCTCATTTGAATTTTTCTTCTTTTGTTTTTCTACAACTCTGAGGTACATCATTAGGTTACTTACTTGAGACATCTCAGGGAAGAGCACACTACTTGGTAAGGTTAATATAGTGCAAATGATCATCCAACCAAAAACAATTTTGAGATTTAGTGCTATCTCCATCAAAATTCCAACACAATTCTTTATAGAAATTGAAAGAACAATTGTTGTCTTCATATGGAAACACACACACACACACACACACATACACACACACACGACAGTATAGACAAAACAATCCTGGGTGAAAGCCAAATACTATTGTTCTGCTAAAGGAGCATAGCAACAAATATGGGTACTGGTGACATTCCTCTCTACCCGTAGGTCAGTGTCTCACTCAGCCTTCATTAGGGAAGTTTCCTTGTGTAGTAAGTGGGAACTTAGAGGGACCCAGAGAACATGTAGAGAGTGGAAGGTCATGGAACTCTCATGGCTTAGGAAACAATGCAGAAGTGAAGTTGGAAAGTTCATGAGAACCAGAGGGCATGGGTGAAGGAACCAAGGAAACAGTGTTCCCCAGACACAACACGACTGATGCACATATCAACTCGCAGAGGCTGTTGCAACACCCACAAGGCCTGCACAGTTTCAAGGCAGAAAGGGTCCCAGTGTTTAGAGGGGCGAGTGGACATCAGCTCCCATCCCTAGTCGGGAAGATATCTCCAATTGTCAACTGCTTGTAAAAGAAAGAATAGTTTTTTTCTCCAACAGAGTCTCATTAGGTATACAAAGCACACTTATGGGCAAGACCAATGACCAGTAGTAGATGGCCAACACAAAATGGAATGCAATGGTGTTTTTGATGATTAGTTTTTTAAAATCACATTTTGTTTGTTTTGTTTGGGCTTTTTCTACCTTACTTGTTTTTTTGAGTATTTTGTTTCTAATTTAGTGTTTTTATGGATTATATATTTTGCACGCATATATGTGTGTGTTTTTTAAAATTATTTTTAAATTTTATTTTTTTTATTAATTACACTATATTCATTTTGTATCCCCCCTGTAGCTCCCTCCCTCCTCCCCTCCCAACCCTTCCTCCCTTTTCTCCACGCATGCCCCTCCCCAAGTCCACTGATAGGGGAGGTCCTCTTTTCCTTCCTTGTGATCCTAGTCAATTAGGTCTCATCAGGAGTGGCTGCATTGTCTTCCCCTGTGGCCTGGTAAGGCTGTTCCCCCCTCAGGAGGAAGTGATCAAAGAGCAGGCCAATCAGTTCATGTCAGAGACAGTCCCTGTTCCCATTACTATGGAACCCACTTGGGCGCTGAACTGTCATGGGCTACATCTGTGCAGGGATTCTAGGTTATCTCCATGCATGGTACTTGGTTGGAGTATCAGTCTCAGGAAATACCCCTGTGCTCAGATTTTTTGGTTCTGTTGCTCTCCTATGGAGCTCCTGTCCTCTCCAGATCTTACTATTTCCCACTTCCTTCATAAGATTCCCTGCACTCTGCCCAACAGTTGGCCATAAGTCTCAGCATCTGCTTTGATAGTCTGCAGGGCAGAGCCTTTCAGAGGCCCTCTGTGGCAGGCTCCTGACTTGTTCCCTGTTTTCTCCTTCTGATGTCCATCCTCTTTACCTTTCTGGATGGGGATTGAACATTAAAATTATTTTTTATTTCCCTGTTATTCTTTTTTCTAAAGAGTGAAAGAAGGTGTGAAGCTGGGTGGGTGAGGGTAGGATGGGAGGATCTGGGAGAAGATGAGAGAGAGGAAATTGTGACCAGGATATACTGTATGGAAATATTTTTAATTAAATAAGAAAAAAAGAATGTACTATCCTCCAAAGTTTATTTCAAATGAAAGTTATTTTTCAAAATTGTTTTTTATCCTATGTGTAAGAACTATTTCTTTCTTTTGTCTTCTCTCTTCTTCATCAAATATAACATAATATGTTTTAGATACTTAGTAACAATTAAAATGAATTAGAATCACCTGAAAAAATATAAAAAGAAAGAAGTCACTCCAGAATTATTCTCTAGGAAATTGTTTTTACTTTTTAATCAAGAAAAACAACTAAAACTTTTCCCCTATCACAATCATAAATTGTTTACATATAAGCCCATCTTTTAAGACTGTTACGCTTGCTGGGTTATTGGTTTATAGGAATTACTTTAAAGTCAAAGCACACATACTTGAATTAGCCCTTAAAAAAAGGACCTAGTCTTAGAATAATGCCCCTCTTATTTTACAGGAAATATATTGTATTGAAATGATCTGCTTTTAAGTGTTTATATTTCTAGTGAGGGCAGAAGGATGAGGATTTTGACTTGCTGTCTTTCACTTCAGTGCCCTTTGTTATCGGCACCTCTAAATTCTCTCATGCTGCTGCTGATTGCCCTGTCATCTGCAACAATTGCAGCCTCATGATCATTACCACAGACAGTGATGAGCCTCACAAAGTCATTATGGTTTACCTTGATATTTGCAGCAGCTTCTTACCTGATTAACTGACCATTGCATATTCTAAACTTTCTTTCCCTTTTGAGGCACAACTATTTCCCAGTGCTGAAGTCTGTGTTTTCAGAACCAAACTAAACTACTTTAAAAAATATTAATTTAGTTTTTTAATTAATTACAGTTTATATACATTGTACCCCTGCTGTAGCCCCCACCCTCGTCCCCTCTCAATCCCACCTTTCCTCCCTCTTCTCCTTCTATGTCCCTCACCCAGTCCACTGATAGGGGTGGTCCTCCTCCCCTTCCATCTGACCCTAGCCTATCAGGTCTCATCAGGCCTGGCTGCATTGTCCTCCTCTCTGGCCTGGTCAGGCTGCTCCCTCATCAAGGGGAGGTGATCAAAGAGCCAGCCAGTGTATATGCATGGTATAATATTCTTAGTTCCTGCTGAAGAAAATTCTAAGAAGTTCTATAGTGACATTAAATCTACTCCATCATAAAAAAATCTATGTAATATCTTTAATGGAATTGATATCTGACTATAATGGTATGGTGGTTCCCTGATTTTTTTCTAATTCAGGATTATAGCTATGGTTAAATGTTTTATTGATGAAGTGTGTGGGTACATTTTTTCTGCACATAACTTAAATCAAACTACTGGGATTTTCAGCCTTTCTGGCTAGATTTCATGTTCCTGGAATGTTGTGTACATGCTGCCAGAGAATAAAAATAATCAACCGTTTTACCCAGTTTTGAACCCTGTAAACTACAATACTTACTGACCTGGCAAAACACACCCGCTGGTGCAACCCTTAGGTGACTGTTACCGGAGTAACCATTGGCTGTCTGGCTTGACTTATTTAAGCCCCCTGTCAGAAGATGGAATTCATGCCATGTGCTTTTTAACTGGGCCAAAACCCAGTGCATAGCTAGGTCATGGGCCCCAAGGAAAAACCTACTGCTTTTATTCTGCTAAGTGGGCATAGTAACAAAGTGTGCCGAAACATTTTATCTTTTTAGCTGCAGATTAACGCATCTCTCAAGAGTCACCAGCAAAGCTTCTTTTCACAGTAGATAATGATTAATACTGAAACCTATAACTTACCAAGGTTCAGAGAATATCAGACTGAGTCCTAAAGTCTAAATGGGACGTCTGTAACCTCCTTTACAAGAAAACTTATAGATCACTGTGGAAATGGGAGTAGAAAGATTGTAAAGGCCACAGGTACTACAATAAACCATAAAAATTAAAGTAGTGAAATAGTCAAAGTAAAAAAGCTTGCCCCATCAAATACTAACTACTGAAATGAAAAAGGCAAACAGTAAGAGTTAAATGTGCAAACCAAACATCCATAGTTTCTATCAAAACATCAATAAAAGTAATATAAAAGGAACCCTTAAAAGTCAAAGGAAAAAGTAAACATTCTAATTAGAAACTAGGAAAATTAAATTTGAAGAAGCATTTCATTGCAGAGAAAAGACACACTGGAAATAATCATACAAATTGTGTTCAATGCTCCAATAAATGAAAAGCAACATTTCACTAGGAAATTAGTATCAAAACAAAACAATGCACCTATCAGAATAACGAAAATGAGTAATCAAAATTCCAAGATGCAGATGTAAATTTGGTGAAAATGAATCACTTAGTAGGAAACACAGAAAAGCACAACCACTCTGGGAGAAGAATTGGTAATGTTATTTATTTATCTTTATAATTTTCATGTATTTATTTATTTATTTGTTTATTACAATGTATTCATCTTGTATCTGGACTGAACCCTCCTCCCTCAGCTTCTTCTTGTCCCACCCACCCTCCCTTTTCTCCTATGCCCCTTCCCTAGCCCACTGATAGGGGAGGATCACCTCCCCTTCTATCTGACCTTAGTCTATCAGGTCTCATCAAGGCGGGCTGCATCATCTTCCTCTGTGGTCTGGTAAGGCTGTACCCCCCCAGGGGCCTGGTGACCAAAGGGCAGACCACTGAGTATATGTCAGAGACAGACTGTGCTCTCCTTACTAGGAATCCTACTTGGAAACTGAGTAGCCTATGGGCTTCCTTTGATCAGGAGGTCTTGGTCCTCTCCATGCATGGTCCTTGGTTGGAGTGTTGGTCTCTACAGGACCCCCTGGGCCCAGGGTTTTTTTTTTTTTTTTTGGTTCTGTTGATCTCCTTGTGGAGTTTCTTTCTATCTCCCCCTTCTTCCATAAGGTTTCCTGCACTCTGCCCAAAGTATGGCTATTAGTCTCAGTATCCCATTTTGATACCCTGATGGGTAGAGTCTTTGAGAGGACCCTGTGGAAGGCTCCTGTCCTGTTCCTTGTTTTCCGATGTCTATTTTACTTGCCCTTCTGAGTGAGGTTTCAGCTTCTCCCTTAGAGAGAAATTGGTAGTTTGTAAAGTAGATTACACATGGAACCGATGCCTGTGCTGCAGGCTCCATCAAGGGATGTTCCCCCTGAATTCACATATAATCCAGAGGAAGATGTTCATGTTCATGCTCTTTTCAAGGCCTACTGATAATTTTTACAACAGAGAAATGTTTCCTCCTTTGTTATATTTCCCGCTGTGGTATTTTGGGTGTTATTTTGAACAGTAATAGAGTATTGTATTTCTCTACCAATTCACAGTACCACACTAGAAAACTGCATATAAGATTTCAAGGGTTTTTGGCTACTAATCTATCTGACTTCCATGCTATGCTCTTCTCAGAAGATTCAAGTCTACTCCTACTTTTTCTTTAATCAAAGCTTATGTTCTTATGGTGACTTATACCCTAGGCTGGAAGGTACAGTCTATTTGCAAAGAGGTAGGTACCCAAGCCCTTCCTACAGATGCAGGCAAGATCCCAGGGGAACAGCCAAGACTGCTTTCTACCATTAAAATGTAAGGAACAAATTTTCTCTCTGGTGACACATGTTGGGATTCTATCCTAGTAAGGTGTAAAGAGTTTGCATTTTCTTTCCACAAGTCTAAAATGAAGTTGGATAGCAGCAGAATTAGTTGCTTAATAACTATTACTCATATCTACTTCAACAATAATAAACATTTGGTTTTAACAATTAATATCATATATTAATATATTATTATATTAATACCACATATTAATATAAAATCACATGTTAATACTGAATTGCCATTTCAAAACTACCCAAAAGATATTAACAATTGGTTTCAATCATTAAGAATAACAGGAAGGACAAGAGCTCCACAAGGACAGCAACAGATCCAAAAAGTCTGGGCACAGGGGTCTTTTCTGAAACTGATATTTTCAGCCAAGGACCACTCAGGGAGATGGCCTGGAACCTCTGCACAGAGGTAGCCCATGGCAGTTCAGTATCCAAGTGAGTTCCATAGTAATGGGGACAGGGACTGTCTCTGACAGGAACTGATTGGCTTGCTTTTTGATCACCTCCCCCTGAGGGGGGAGCAGCCTTACCAGGTCACAGAAGAAGACAATGAAGCCACTTCTGATGAGACTTGATAGACTAGGATCAGAGAGAAGGAGAGGAGGACCTCCTTTGTCAGTGGACTGGAAGAGGGGTAATGGTGAGGAAGAGGGAGGGAGGATGAGGTTGGGAGGGGAGGAGGGAGGGAGGGAGGTACAGTGGAAATACAAAGTGAATAAACTGTAAATAATAAAAATAAAAATGATTAAAAAAGAGTAACAAGAAATAACAAGAAATTGCCTACCAGATTAAAATATCCACTATATCAGTTTTGATGGATGATTGCACAGGTAAACACAATGAATGAACTATAGAATTTCCGAGTCACATTGTATTCATGAAGAGTAGTTCAGACGGTCTTCTTCTGACATGGTGTTAGCTTCCCACTCACTGCCAAACACATTTCATGTAAGTGAGGAAAGGATTCACAGACAGATCTTCACAAAAGTGTCAGTCTCCCTAAACAATGCCATGTGAGTCCATCTTTAAACTACATAAGTCCCTATTTCATTAATTCCTGAATTTCATCTTTATCATTTTTTACTCTATATCTCATTAAATTCTTCTTCTTCTTCTTCTTCTTCTTCTTCTTCTTCTTCTTCTTCTTCTT
>NW_026596069.1:4810598-4862539 GCF_907164565.1 Psammomys obesus
TTCTTCTTCTTCTTCTTCTTCTTCTTCTTCTTCTTCTTCTTCTTCTTCTTCTTCTTTTGTTTTTTTTTTCTAGAATTTTGAAGTGCATCATTAGGTGATTTATTTAAGATTCAGGAAGCCCAAGCACTTTTTATTGACAGCTTCAGAATAGTCATTGAGCTATTTTCAAATCAAGGAGGCCTTCTACATGGGATGGGCACTAATCCTTTGGAGGGAGTTAACACTATTGTGTGGCTGACATGATCCAAAGGAAGTGTGATGGGTAGTATGGATGACACAATTCTTTCCACGTGAAACGCTTTCTGAAATGGTATAGTGAGACTAGTTGCAATAGACAACCTACAGATTCGATGCAATCAATCCCCATCAAAATACCAACACAATTTTTTCACGGATCTTGAAAGAACAATTCTAAACATATGGAAAACAAAAACCCAGAATAGTAAAAACAGTACTATACAATTTTGGAACTTGTGGAGGTATCTCCCTATCTCACTTCAAGCTATACTACGGAGCAACAGTAATAAAAACTGCATGGTCCTATCATATAAATAGGCTGATTGATCAATAGAATCCAATTGAAGAACCGGAAATAAACCCATATATCTATGTACACCTGATTTTTGACAAAGGAGGAAAAACCACACAATGGAAAAAACCAGCATCTTCAACAAATGCTGCTGGTCTGATTGTCTACATGTAGAAAAATGCAAATAGATCCATATTTATCACCCTACACAAAACTTAAGTCCAAGCGAATCAAAGACCTCAATATAAAACTAGATACATCAAATCTACTAGAGGAGAAAGTGGGTAAGAGCCTTGAACTCATTGGCACAGAAGATAACTTCCTGAACAGAACACCAACAGCTCAAGCTTTAATTTCTATAATTAATAAAAGGGACCTCTTGAAACTGAAAAGCTTCTGTGAATCAAAGGACATTATCAATAGAATGAAATGGCAGTCTACAGATTTGGAAAAGATCTTTACCAATCCTACACCTGACAAAAGGCTAATATCCAAAATATATAAAGAACTGAATAAATTAAACACCAACAAACCAAATAATCTAATTAAAAAATGGACATATAGCTAAACAGGTAATTCTCAACAGAGGAATCTCGAATGTCGGAGAAGTGCTTAAAGAAATGCTCAACATCCTTAGTCATCAGGGAAATGCAAATCAAAACAACTCTGACATTCCATCTTACCCCTGTCAGAATGGTTAAGATCAAAAACTTAAGTGACAACACATTCTGGAGAGGATGTCAGGAAATGGGAACCCTTTTCCATTGCTTTTGGGAGTACAAACTTGTACACTGCTTTGGAAATCAGTCTGGAGCTTTCTCAGAAAACTGGGAATAGCCATACCTCAAGACCCAGCTATACCACTCCTGGGAATACACTCGAAAGGTGCTCCTCCACACAAGGACATTTCCTCAACCATGCTCATAGCAGCTTTATTTGTAATAGCCAGAAATGGAAACAACCTAGGTGTCCCTCAGTTGAGGAATGGATACAGAAATTGTAGTACATTTACTCAATGGAATACTACTCAGCCACAGAAAACAAGGAAATAGTGAAAATTTATGGCAAATGGATGTAACTAGAAAAGATCATCCTGAGTGAGGTACCATAGGCCCAGAAAGATACACATGGTATATACTCACCTATAGAGGATTTTAGTCCTCTAGTATAGGATACACATACTATCATGCACAGACCCTAAGAAGATACATATGATGGGGAGCTTAGGCTTTACGTGGGCCCACTAATTACAGGAGGGTATATCTAATTATTACTAATTACCTCTAATTATCACTAATTACAGGGGGATATCTCTGACACCGACTATGTTGCCTGATTTTTGATTACTTTCCCCTGAAGGACTGCCCTACCAGGCCACAGGGGAGAAAGATGAACTCAGTCCTTATGTGAATAGATGATCTGGGGTGTCTGGGTAGGAGAGCTAAAGAATAGGGGGGCGGAGATGCAGAAGGAAGGGTGGAACTGGGAGGAGAGGAGGAAGGAGCCCATGACTGAAATGTAAATTGAATTGATTAATAAAAATTTTTCAGAGGAAGAGTTTAGGATAGTCTAGGTTTTAGGTTGTTTTTTATAGATATTAACAATATCTTCATGGTAATTGATTGAAATATATACATTTGCTATGATAGTTGGAGTTGTTATGGGGTAAAGGCCCAACAACTACTCAGCATTCCAAAGTTTGAGTTGAGAGTCTGTATTAAGCCAGCCAGTTAATCCTGGAGTAAAATACTCTCACAGAGTAGCCCCAAGTGGATATTATCAGGGTTTTTTTTTTTCAAAGACAAAGAATACAGAAAAACTACATCCAGTTGCAGGGAGAAGCAAGCAAGCAGTCTAACAGAAGCCAAGAACATACACTCAGCTGAGGCATTTCCACCCTGAGTTTCTAAAACAGGGTTTGAAGTTTTCCTATAGGATTTTTCAGGGCAAGGTTAGTAATCAAATATGGCTTCCACTGAGAAAGATGGAGAAACCTTTGTCCATCTTTACAAGGTGAGGATTTTATTATACTACAAAGATACCCTAAGATTAGTTAGGAAGTTAGGTCATCAGACTGACTCATGAGCATTTATAATAATAATTTTATTTTGCCCTGGGATTTGTATGCAAATGGGACTTTTGTGGACACAGACTGTCTATCTTCCATGAGGTACACCAAGTGCAAAATTATCTCTCCTTCCAGGAAAGAGATCACGTTATGCCTAGGCTTCAAGGTAGAGAATCTTCTTCCATAGAATGACCTGTTTTTCATTCTATGACAACGTTTGTAGATTAATTAACCCTCTGTAAGTCTCAAAGAGTTGTTACTTTTCCTGAAAACTTCTAGAAGAGAAGAAATAGAATGAATCCCATTTTCATTAAGATTCTTTGCTGTGGAAGAGAAGAAACAATTAGCTATCTCATCTGTCACTCTTCCCATACATGGGGCTAAGATTCTTAAAGAAGGCAATGGTGTGTGGGGTAGTGATAAACTAGTTCTTTATGCATTTTCTAATCTTTTGTTTTCTTCTAAAGGTTACTGGCAACTTTATTAAATATCATTTGGCTATCCAGAGATTTCTTATCCCAGAAGACACTAAGTCTGCTATAGTAATAAAAACATTGTATTGGGATAAAAACAGACATGTTGATCAATGGAACCAAATTGAAGACCTCAACATGAGTCCAAACACCTATGGGCACCTGATTTTGGACAAAAAAGCCAGAGATTCACAGGGGAAAATAGACAGCATCTTCCACAAACGGTGTTGGTGAAATTCAATGGCGACATGTAGAAAAATGCAAATAGATCCATATTTATCACCCTATACAAAACGTGTTCAAAAGAATCAAAGATGTCAACATAGGGCTGAAAACCCTGAATCTGATCGAAGAGAAAGTGGTAAATAATCTTGTATTCCTTGCTACAGGAAGACTTTCTGAACAGGACATTAATAACACGTGGACTAAGAATAATAATTAATAAACGGAACCTCATGAAATCGAAAAGCTTCTGCAGGGCAAAGGTCACTATCATTCAAAGTGGCATCCTATAGAATGGGAAAATGATTTTTTTTAAACCAATTACACATTTAATAAAGGGTTAATATCTAAAATAGATGAAGGAATAAAAAACTTGGCATGAAGAAATAAATAACCTAATTAAAAAATGGAACAGAGAGTTCGCAAAAGTTGAAACACAAATGGCTGAGGAACACAAAAGAAATCTTCAACACTTTTAATCATCAAGAAAATGCAAGTCAAAACTACTTTGAGATTTTATCTTATAACAGTAAGAATGGCCAAGATCAATAAAACAAGTGGTAGCTCATGCTGGGGAGAATGTAGGGAAAGGGAACATTTATTAATAGTGGGTAGAAGTGTAATTTTTGCACAGCCACTGTGGATATCAGTATGGCTCTTCCTCAGAAATCTGGGAATAGATATACCTTGAGATTCAGTTATATCCCCCAAAGACCCTACATTCTACTACAGAGATACTTGATCATTCATGTTCATTGCTTTTGTATTCATAATAGATAATGAAAATATGCTACTTCATGTAGTATATAAATAGGCATGGAGAGAGAAAGCACAGCTTTGTTTTTTCCCTGATTTTAGTGGTATTGCTTTGAGTGACTCTTCATTTAATTTTATTTTGGCTATTGGTTTGCTTTAAATCACCTTTATGATGTTTATGTATATCCCTTGTATCCCTGATCTTTCCAAGATTTTTATCATGAAGGAGTGTTGGAATCAGTCAAAGGCTTTTTCAGCATCTAATGAGATCATTTTTTTTTCTTTCACTTTGTCTATATAGTGGATAACACCGATGGATTTTTGCATCTCTAGGATGAAGCCTACTTGGTCCTGGTCTTTTTGATGCATTCTTGGATTTGGTTTGTGAGTATTTTATTGGGTAATTTGCATCAATGTTGATGAGTGAAAGTGGTCTGAGATTCTCTTTGTTTGTTAAGTCTCTGTGTAGTTTAGGTATCAGGGTGACTGTGATCTCATAGAATGAGTTTGGCATTGTTCCTTCTGTTTCTATTTTGTGCAATAGTTAGAGGAGTATTGGTTTTACCTCATCTTTGAAAGTCTGGTAGAGTTCTGTGCAAAAACTATCTGGCTCTGGGCCTTTTTTGGTTGGGAGACTTTTGATGACTGTTTCTATTTACTTAGGGGTTATAAGACTATTGAAACTGTTTTCCTGTTCTTGATTTAATTTTGGTAGGTTGAATTTACCAAGAAAATCATCCATTTCCTTTAGATTTTCCAACTTTGTGAAATATAGTCTTTTGATGTAAGACCTAATGATTCTTCGGATTTCTTCAGTGTCTGTTTTTACATCCCCCTTTTCATTTCTGATTTTGTAAATTTGGGTACTGTCTCTGTCTTTTAGTTAGTTTGGTTAGAGGTCTGTCTATCTTGTTGATTTTTTTCAAAGAACCAGATTTTGGTTTCATTGTTTCTTTGTATTGTTCTCTTTGTTTCTAATTTATTGTTTTCAGCCCTGAGTTTGATTATTTCCTGCCATCTACTCATCTTGGGTGTCTTCTTTCTTCTCCTTCTCCTTCTCCCCCTCCTCCCCCTCCTCCTCCTCCTCCTCCTCCTCCTCCTCCTCCTCCTCCTCCTTCTGTTTAGCTTTCAGGTGAGCTGTTAACTTGCTAGTACGGGATCTCTCCAGTTTCTTTATGCAGGCACTTAGTGTTATGAATTTTCCTCTTAGCACTGCTTTCATGGTGTCCCATAAGTTTGAGTATGTTGTGCCTTCTTTTTCATTGATTTCTAGGAAGTCTTTAAATTCTCTTTCTTTTCTTTCTTTCTTTCTTTCTTTCTTTCTTTCTTTCTTTCTTTCTTTCTTTCTTTCCCACTCCCAGTGGTCATTGAGCAGGGAGTTGCTCAGTTTCCATGAATCTGTAGATTTTTTGTTATTTCTGTTGTTTTTGAGATCTAGCTTTAATCTATGATGATCTGATAAAGAACAATAGATTAATTCAAATTTCTTGTATCAGTTGAAGTTTGCTTTATGACCAACTATATGGTCAATTTTGGAGAAGGTATCTTGAGGTGCTGAGAAGAAAGTATATTCTTTTGAGTTTGGATGAAAAGTTCTGTAGACATCTATTAGGTCCATTTGATGACCTCTACTATTTCTCTGTTTAGTTTCTGTTTTGATGATATGTTCATTGGTGAGAATGGGGTATTAAGGTCTTTCACTATTATTGTGTGGGGATAAATGTGTGATTTAAGTGTTAATAATGTTTCTTTTACAAAACAATTGTATTTGAGGCATAGGTTTTCAGGATTGAATCCTCCTGTTGGATTCTTCCCTTGATGAGAATGAAGTGTCCTTCTCCATCTCTTTTGATTAATTTTGGTTGAAAGTCTATTTTGTTAGATATTGGGATGGCTACTCCAGCTTGCTTTTTGAGTCTGTTTGCTTGGAAAACCTTTTCCCAGCCCTTCACTCTGAGGTAATGTCTACCTTTGTTGCTGAAGTATGTTTCTTGTATGCAGCAGGATGTTGAATCTTGTTTCTGCAACCATTCTTTTAGCTTGTGTCTTTTTATTGGAGAGTTGAGTCCATTGATATTGATAGATATTAGTGACAAATGATTTTTAGTTTCTTTAATTGGGGTGTTGGTGGTAACGGTGTTTGTGTATTTGCCTTCTTTTGGTTTTGCTGTTGTGAAGTTTATTTTTTTATTTTTTTGCTCTTGTGAAATTATCTATATCCTTTGTTTCCTTGGGTGTAGTTGACCTCACTGGGTTGAAGTTTTTCTTCTAGTATCTTCTGTAGGGCTGTGTTGGTGCATAGATATTTTTTAAATTTGGTTTTGTCATGGAATATCTTGTTTTCTCCCTCTATGGTGATTGAAAGCTTTGCTCAGTATACTAGTCTGTGGCCTCTTAGTGTCTGCATGATATCTGCCCAGGCCCTTCTGGCTTTCATAGTCTCTGTTGAGAAGTCAGGTGTGATTTTGATAGGTCTGCTTTTATACTTTACTTGGCCCTTTTCCCTTGTCGCTTTTAATGTTTTTCTTTGTTTTGTAGATTTAGTGTTTTGATTATTATATGGCAGGAGGAATTTATTTTCTAGTCCATCTATTTTGCATTCTGCAAGCCTCTTGTATGTTTAATGGCATTTCTTTTGGTTGGGAAATTTTTCTTCTATGATTTTTTTTTGAAAATATTTTCTGTACCTTGGAGCCTAGAATCTTCTTCTTTGTCTATTCCTACTATTCTTAGGTTTCATATTTTTATGATATCCTTGATTCCTTGGATATTTTTTATCAGGAATTTTTTGATTTAATATTTTCTTTGACAGATATATTGATTTTTTTCAATTGTATTTTCCATGCCTGAGATTCTCTCCTCTATCTCTTGTATTCTCTTGGTGATACCTCTTTGTTCCCTGTTCTTTTCTCTAAGTTTTCCATCTCCAGGATTTTCTAGGTTTTTGTTTTCTTTATTAATTCTCTTTCCATTTTCAGGTCTTGAACCATTTTATTCATTTTCTTCATCTGTTTGATTGTGTTTTTCAGTATGTCTTCAATGGCCTTTATATTTGTATTTTTTCTGTATTTTTTTTAGGAATTTATTCATTTCCTCATTGTCTCTAACAACTTTGTAAGTATAGATTTAAGATCACTTTCCTGTGTTTCAGCATTATATTATAATATGTAGTGTTTGTTTGGGGTTCTGGTGGAGCCATGTTGCCCTGGTTTTTGTTTATTGTGTTCTGATGCTGGCCTTTAGTCATCTCGTTGTCTGTGGTGTTGTTCCCAGAACCTGCTGGGCTTATCAGGCCTTTGTGATCCAGTGAGGTCCTGCTGGTGTCCTCAAGACACCAGAAGAGCTGAACTGAAGGCTTGATCCACAAGTCTCTGGAGTCTAGAGCTGTCTTCAAGATAGCAGGATAAGTCTGGAGGAACACAGATGGGAACTGGTTTTTTTGAAGTTAGCCACCCTGTGTCTTGCTGGCCATGCAGACACTGTGCTCCCCGCACTCAGATTTGGCTGGGCTCTGCCATCTTGGAACTGGAATCTTGCATGCTCCTATTGTCTAGCTGGTCTCCACAGACTGGAGGTTGGGATGGCTGTCTTTGGTATACAGACGCTGCCCTCAAGGACACAGGAGAAATCTATTATCTCATTGCTGGAGTGGAATGCTACTGGAACTGAGGATCTTCATAGGCAGAACTCACAAAGGGGATCACTGTGTGACTCCTGGACCCAGGAGACAGCCTCAGGGGGCCTGGAACTGTGTAACCCCAGTTCTTGGGATGTTCCCTCTTATTCTGGAAACGTTGATGTCAGTGTTTTGGAGTCAGCTTCTGGGTTACTCACTGGATTTGAAGTCTCTGATCTCTGTCACTCAGATATGGTATGAACTGACCTCCACCATCTTGGAAGCCAGGCATTCAGAATTTCCTCTGTGATTTTGTTAGATATATTTTCTGGATCTTTGAACTGAAATTCATCTTCTATTTCTATTAGTCTTAGATTTGTTCTTTTTATAATGTCCCAGATTTTGTGAATGTTTTGTTTCAGGATTTTTAAAGATTTAATATTTTTTTTGACCAGTACATCAATTTCTTGTACTGTATCTTCTAATCCTAGATGCTTTCTTCCATCTCTTGTATTCTATTGGTTATGCTTGCATATATAGTTCCTGTTTGCTTACCCAGATTTTTCCATTTCCTGGATTCCCTCAGTTAGTGTTTTCTTTATTGATTCTATTTCTATTTTCAGGTCTTGAACAGTTTCATTCATTCCCTTCACTTGTTTATTTTTGGCTTTCTTTAAAGGATTTTTAAAATTTTTTTCCATTGTTTGTGTTTTCTTGGATTTCTTTAAAGTATTTATTCATTTCCTTTTTTAAGCACCTCTGTCATGTCATCTTTACACACTTGGTTTTTAGGCCATTTTCTGTCCTTCAGCAGTGTGGGAATATCCAGGGATTGCTATATTACTACAGCTGGGTTGTTGATACCCTGTCTGTTGCTAACTGTTTTCTTATGCTGGCTGTAGGCATCTGGGTTTGGGGTAAATATAGGTTTACCTGATTAATTTTTTCTAATTTCTGAGTTAATTTTTGTTGGATAGATGTTTTATTCCTTGGTTTCTGTTTCCTTTCTGGTCTTCTGGCCTGAGTGGCTTGTGGTTCTGGTGAGTAGTTAGTCCTCAGGTCCAGTAAGGTATTTCCAGGGGGGTTTTGGTGACCTGTTTGACCTCTGGGGTTCTGGGTAACAACGTGATCTCTGATTAGAACCTGGAGCTTCTAGGATTCTAGAGACTGGTGTAGTGCCTGGGGTTCTAGGTACTAACATGGCCACTGGCAGGGAATGGGGCTTCTGCCAGAGTTGTGGGCCAGGATGTGGAGATGAGGTAAGAAATTGCTGTTTGCGGAAGGTTTGACAGCCTCTAAGGAGTGTTGGCAGGCTGTTGATGGGGTCTTATCTGGGGTTCAGAGTACCAGCATGGCCTCCAGTAGAGCAGGGGGTGTCTGCCAGGGGTGGACCAGGATATGGAGATGAGGGGAATCCCTCCCACTCTTGAGGATCTCTTGTTTGTCTAAAATTAGTTCTCCTAATTTCCTCTCTCTCACTCTCTTTTCTGTACTTGTAATCATAGCTTTTGAGTGTGTTTGTAACCTCCGTGTCATATTCAGAAGGCAGTGTTTTCATAACATTTCTCCCCATTATTTGACTGTTACCACATTTCTACTCTGTATTCAATAATAGTCTCTGGGATTTGGAGGGAACATATAGATGTCATATAAACGTTCACTTATTTTCAGCACTTTGCTTATCAGTCTCTGCTTTTATTGCCAACCATTGCAAAAAGAATCCTATTTGACAAGACTCATTACTCTTGCCAGTACTTGTAGATAACTAGTAGCACTAGCTACTAGTTAGTTAAACAATTAGAAGATAGTTTGACCAAACAAACAAACAAACAAACAAACAAACCAGTGATAGATTTCTACTAGGACATGTAACCTCCCCAGGCCTAGGCTTTTGACCAGGTACACAGTATTGGGAATGTATTGCATTTTCACTGACAAGGTGGAGATAGCCTTGCCATCAGCTTTCTGACAACCCTGAACAGATAACTAGCAAAATTCACTAGTTACAAATTGGAGGATCCTAACCTCTTTCTTTTTTTTTTTTAATTTAATTTAATTTTATTAGTTACACTTTGTTCACTTTGTATCCCCCCATAAGCCCTTCCCTCCTCCCCTTCCAGTCACACCCTCCCTCCCCTTTCTTCACCCATGCCCCTCCCCAAGTCCACTGATAGGGGAGGTCCTCCTTTCCTTCCTTCTGATCTTAGTCTATCAGATCACATCAGGAGTGGCTGCATTGTCATCTTCTGTGGCCTGGTAAGGCTGCTCTCCCCTCAGGGGGAGGTGATCAAAGAGCAGGACAATCAGATTATGTCAAAGGCAGTTCCTGTTCCCATTACTATGGAACCCACTTGGACACTAAACTGCCATGGGCTACATCTGTGCAGGGGTTCTAGGTTATCTCCATGCCTAATCTGTACATCTAAAGAAACTAATCAAGAGAGAGGACCCTGACTAAAATGCTCAATTCCCCATCCCGAAAGGCAAAGAGGATGGATAGAAGAAGAAGAAGAAGAAGAAGAAGAAGAAGAAGAAGAAGAAGAAGAAAACAGGAAACAACCCAGGAACCTGCCACAGAGGGCCTCTGAAAGGCCCTGCCCTGCAGACTATCAAAGCAGATGCTGAGACTTATGGCCAACTGTTGGGCAGTGTGCATGGAATCTTATGTAAGAAGTGGGAAATAGTAAGATCTGGAAAGGACAGGAACCCCACAAGGAGAGCAACGGAACCAGAAAAATTGAACACAGTCTTCCCAGAGACTCATACTCCAACCAAGTACCAGGCATGGATTTAACCTCTTTCTAATTTGTGGATTTATCTTTAAATTCCAGTCGTTTTTTTTATTTGAAATTTATTAGAATTTGAAATATATTCACTATATGCCATTTTTCACTTAAAAATCAACAACTGCTGACAAGCTGAGCTGAAGACGTTAAGGTGGGACTAACCTAATATTTGCCTACCTCTAACCTAACAGCTTACTTTTGATATGCAGGGAAAGACAGAATGTTTTGCTACAGAACCTCATAGCTTCTCTTGAGAGACTCGGCTCCAAATGGGAAAAAGAAGTCACAAACATTTTACTGCCAAAAGAAAAAAAAATCGTAACAAATTGGTGATAACTCCAACTGGCTTTTACTCAAATCAGGAAAGACTCCATTCTGAAAAATGAGAATAAGAGCTTCCTTTGAAATGAGGCAGGCCCTTGTGTAAGTGAGAAGAATGAGAACAGTAGTACAGAAAAAAGTTGATTAGCTCCCTTCAAGTTGCATTAGATCTTGCATTAGTTCTGCAGACCGAGGGCCCGGGAGTGGAGTTGGTGGCAGGAAAAGGGGCTGAGGTGACAGACTTCTTCATTGCACAGCTCTTGTTGCAATCGAGGAGGCTGCCACCTCTTGTTTTTAGAATAAACTATTTTCTGGAGATTTGTCTTTCATAAAACTGCTGTTGATTTGTAAACCAAGTGGCTTCATGTTGGTTCGCTTTGTCTTCTGGGACCTTGTGAGAGGAAGTCAGCTTGAAGCCTGTATGATTCTTGTTTCATATGGCCTAATGCGGAACCTACCTACTAGTGGGATTTTGTGGAACATGCTCTTATGACTGATTATTTATTCAAACTTAAAACTTTGATAAACAAAAAATCTCACTATATGAGGCAAACGACTGATTATGGTCAAAGTCGCATATCCTGGTGTTCTAATACCCTTGTGGAAAGGCCATTTCCGGTTTCTAATACCCTGGTGGAAAGGCCGTTTCCGGTTTCTAATACCCTGGTGGAAAGGCCATTTCCTCACAACAGCCAATTCACTTACTTAGTGCTTAAAAGGCTCACAAACATTTTACCTCAGACTTAACTATCCTAAAAGCCGAGTTATAATGTATGTGCAAACAAGATGACAATAAGATCTTAGCAAAGCGTTTTCTGTTAACAATTGCAACGATAACGTTTTAATTTATTTGTAAATGGAGATTACCCAGAATCTGACATGGCAACTTGCCTTCTAATGCATACTCGATATAAGCATCACATGTACATGCTAGGGCTGTGGTTTTTAAATCAAACACACCAGAAGTATAATTAGGGACAAGTGTTGATGTGGTTTTCTTATTATAGTGATCGATGCTGTAACTGTACTTCTGTCCCATAAGTGTAATAAGCACTGCCAGCCAAAGATGCTTCTCTGGTATATATGAATGTATTCAGTCCTATAAAACCAAATACTAATTTTACTTTTATAGCTCTCTAATTTATTTATTATATGGAACACATTTAAGCCACATTTATGGCATAAGAACTCATATTCACACTGCTTGCATTCTCGCTTCTAAGAATTTCTCCTTTCTGGAAATACATAATAACTCAGATAAGAGAAATCCAGTCAATTAAAGTATTAAGGGGAAGCCTAAGAGATAACTGACTAAGAATGTCTTGTAGTCTCTGTCCTTAATTGGTGATAACCACCTCATCCCATTCCTTGTTAATATGGTGATTTTGTTCATTCTCTGATAGCCGGAGTGTAGTGGTGGCTTTTATTATTTTATTAAGATAATAAAATAATCTTACAGTATAATCCCTAATTAAAAAATAATTTCCAAATAGGCAGTCCAATCCCTGATTCATAGAGAATGTCTCTCAAATGATGCAATCTGCAGTCTCCACTGAGACCTCCCTTCTTGTAATAGACCCTTGGGAATGTTACTGAGTCATTGATTTCTAGTTTGCTTTTAGAGTAAGTTTCCTCATGCTCATCAAGAGGGAATTGAGTTCTGTGCTCTTTTGTAATTTGGTTCTTCGTGTTTGGGATCGAGGGTACGGAATATATTGTAATGTATGTACACTCAATCGATATTTATTGCTTATACAATATGCTAAGGTATGGGCTAGTTGCAATTAAACTGTAGATTGCTAAAATTCTCCCCAAGTTCTTATACATAAGAAACTAGGTGAAAATGAGAAAAGGTTCACAATTTAAGGCGTCTTTATGGAGGTCAAATGGAAGCTATTAGATATATCTGTGGTACTGGCATACATGCTTCTGACTCTTCCTTCTGCAGTCACAGGTGCGCAGCTGCATTTTACAGGCAACGTGTGATATATATATATCGTCCCAGATAGCACACAACTGCAGGGAAATGCTTGTGGCTGCAGAGAGTGAGTTTTGAATACTCACAACGCTGAAGAACTATTCGCTGTACCTTTAGTTGGTTTGAGTGCTAGAGTTTCAAGTTAGATACAGCCTTCTCTTTTGCATGCCAGAAGGCTGAGCTTACTCAAAGTCTCCCAGACCACAGCTGTTTCACAGGATGGCTTTTCAGCTTCTGCAGGGCCATATGCACTGTTTGGGATTTTTTTTTTTTTTTTGTGGGCATATTCAGTACCCTGCTACAGGCTTCTTAATTAACTGAAAGCTTACCAAAGTAATATTCAGCAATCGGAGCTAGAGAAATGAATAAACAAAAAGGGAATACAGTCTTATTGCTATCAGACGACTCAGAATCTCCAATAATTGGTTCTTTATACAATTAATAAAAGCTAAATTCTTTGAAGCAGTCATCAGGGAACAAGATTGTCTAATGAAAAAACAAGCCTTGTATTAAGAAGCGAGGCAAGTCGCCACAGAACAGTTAGCCCTCCCATGATACCCAAGTGCTTGATGACTAGCAACGCACTCAAATGCATCACTTGGATACCATAGAACAGCACACAACTAACTTTTAGACCTTTACCATGAGAGAAATAAAAAAAAATAAAGTCTAGTCACAGTCTAATATTACCTTCGGGGCAACCCATATGTGTATCAATTGAAAAGAGGAGACATAAAAAGCTTTTGTTAATATATAATTTTTATTTTTTATATTAATTACAAATTATTTACTTTGTATCCCAGCTGTAGCCTCCTCCCTCAGTTCCTCCCAATCCCATCCTCCTTCCCTTATCTCCTCCCTACCCCTCTCTAAGTCCACTAATAGGGGAGATCCTCCTCCCCTTCCATCTGATCCTAGTTTATCAGGTCTCAGGACTGGCTGCAATGTTCTCCTCTGTGGCCTAGCAAGGCTGCTCCTCCCTCAGGGGGAGGGAGGTCAAAGAGCCAGCCACTGAGTTCATGTCAGAGACAGTCCCTGTTCCCTTTACTAGGGAACCCACTTGGATACTGAGCTGCATGGGCTATGTCTGGACAGGCATTCTAGGTTATATCCATGAATGGTCCTTGGTTAGAGAATCAGTCTCAGAAAAGACCCTTGTGCCCAGTTATATTTGTTCCTTGTGTGCTCCCATCCTCTCCAGGTCTTATTAACCCTCCCCTTCTTTCATATGATTCCCTGAACTCTGCCCAAAGTTTGGTTATGAGTCTCAGCATCTGCTCGGATACACTGCTAGGTAGTCTTTCAGAGGCCCTCTGTGGTAGGCTCCTGTCCTGTTAATTGTTTTCTCCTATTTCCAATGTCTATCCCATTTGTCTTTCTAAGGATTGATCATTTTACCCTGGAATCTCCCTCTTGTTTATCTTCTTTAGTTGTACAGATTTCAGTATGTTTATCCTATCTTATAGGTCTAGTATCCACTTATAAGTGAGTATATACCGTGTGTGTCTTTCTGAGAAAAAGCTTTTTTAAATCATGTAAATGATGCTCTTTTTAAAAAAGATTCCAGAGAATGACATGACTTACAAGTCAATAATTTTTGTCATAAGCTTTTGTTCAGACACATTTCTTAAATGACTATAATCGCTCCTTCTCCATGGATTTCACCCTGGACTCGAACTTCAAATCTGCATCAGAGCCTTCCCTTCCCCAAGGCTTATTGAGTTTTTCCTTTTGGCTCTGACTTGCTTTCTAATGCTGAGTACCTGTCATTGAGGCTGCTTCCCTTACTGATCTCATCTCTGTCATCAATGGAGACCCTGCACCAAGCCATGACTGCTGAATGATTCAATGACTGTTTCCTTTAGCAATAATATTTTATATTTGTCTTGGGACAAGCTCTCACTACATAGCTGAGGTTTGCCTCAAACTCATGATTTAGCACAAGCTGGCCAGAGACTTGCAATCTTTCTGCTTCAGCCTCTCAAGTGCTGGAATTACAGGAGTGCCACGCTCTCCCTGTATGCCTTATGTAAATAAGAGATTCAGGAAGTTTATTTTACGTGACACGGTTGTTGATTGGTTGTATCATGTGTTCCATGTAGTCTAAGATCAAGCACGATTGATGTTCATAGCTATTGTAGCTATCAGCCTAAGGAAAAATGCTGAGATTGCACATTCAGTACAGGAATATTCTTCACATTTTTGGCCAATAAGATGTATAAAACATGGATACAAAATGGCACTTTTTTGATGTGGAAAAAGTTAACTCCTAGCGATCTGTTTCAACTTTCATTGCTCATTTTGTGCAGTGGTGAAAGCATGATTATCAATCGGCCAACTTTCATTCAGGATCCCCAGAGAGGATTGCTCCTGTTGGACATATTTAACACACACAAAAACAAGGACATTTTCCACTTTATCCTTAAGTTTTGTGCTTTTGGCTATTATAGAATAATGTATCCACCCAAATTAATTCAGCTTAAAATTTAGATATATTTCATCACATAGAACCGCCAAGATGTAGTGTCTTTCTTCTGTCTTTAATATTGCTTCAATAGACCACAGAGCACTAACCAAGATTCTTAGTGTATTAAGTGTATAAATATAATATAATGGGCCCTTATATTCTTAATTATAAAAATAATTTCTCATTTAGTATGAGATTTGCCTTGGGCAATTTCATAGATCCCTTTCATGAGACTAACACACACACACACACACACACACACACACACACACACACACACACACCCTCTCTCCCTTTCTTACATATTGTGTCTTCTTTTCCAAAGAAAGTTTGCCGAAAAGGAGTTCAGAATGTTTACTTGTCATCAACAGGTGCTTGAAATTTATCAGATGCTTTTTAAATTCATGATCTTGAAATTGCAGCTTTTGGGGAATAATTCTTTAATATTAATTACATCACTTGTTTTTAAAAAATTTTAAAAGCAAAATCAACTTAATCATCTTTTTTAAAAATTAAGGCAAATTTGACTTTATTATCTTTTCAAATTTATTGCTATTTTAATTTTCTTTGAAGATTATTTTCATGTATATTTTTTTATCAGGACTGGTTCAAGGTGATATCAACAAATACATATTTATATACACATGAATGCAATAGTAGCTAAATAAAGGAGGCCATGAATTTGAAAATTAGTGGAGACAGGTATATGAGAGGGTTTGGAGGGAAGAAAGAAAGAAAGAGAAGGAGAAATGTTGTAACTAAATTATAATCTTAGCAACTGGGCAAGGCTTATATGAACTCAACGAGATTAAAGCAGCAAACACAGGGTTGATATGGGTCTGAGCCAGGTCATTCATATATATATATATATTTCAGGTTAGTATTTTTATGGGATTTCTGAATGTGTGAATGAATGGGTCTTGAATTCTTATGCTTTCTCTTGGGACTCTTCTTTCTGTTGGGTTGGTTGTTTTTATCTTACTATATTTTATTTTGTTATGCTTGTTTGTTATCTCTTAGAAGCTTGTTATTTTCTAATGGGAGACAGAAAGGAAGTGGGCTGAGAGGAGAGAAAGTGGGGAGAAACTGGGCGAAGTTGAGGGAGGGGAAACTATAATCAGAATATATTGTATGAGAAAAGAATTTGCCACAGCCGAACACCTGGCAGAGAAAGAGCATAGGTTGGAGGTCTCCATCAGGCTCCTCCCCTTGGATCTCGGGGAATCCCTCAAAGGAGAAGGAAGAATTGTGGGAGCCAGAAGGGTTGAGGACACTGGGAGAGCACAGCCAGTGAAGTCAGCTAAACAGGGATCATGGGGGTTCACAGAGACTGAAGTGTGCTATTATGGCATCAGCATGATCTGTGCTATGTCTTCTGCATGTATGTCATGGTTGCTGGCTTGGTGTTTTGGGGGAGAATCTGTTAATGAGAGTAAAAGTGTCCCTGATTCTTGTGCCTGCTCTTGGGACTCTTCTTCCTCCTGGGTTGCCTTTCCCAGCCTTGTTGTGAGGGTTTGTGTTTGGTCTTATTATATCTTGTTATTCTGTTTTCAGCCGATGTCCCTGTGAGGCCTGCTCTTTTCTGGGGAATGATAGGGAAAAGGTTTGGGAGAGAGCGGAGTGGGGGCCTCTGGGAGGAGTGGAGAAGGGAAAACTGTGGTTGGAATGTAAAAGCGAAAGAATCTATTTTCAATAAGAGAAAAAATAATTGTAATCCAAAAAAGAAAGCTAAAAAATATACATACCAATGTTAGAATGGCTAAATTTTAGTAATGGCATATTTCATTAAATCATATAATCATAAAATATTTTTTAATTTCAATGCTATAGCAGCATTCATAGTATTTTTAGCTATGAGATTATAAATAAATAAGGATGGCATAGCGCTATTTCAGTTTGGATCAGCACATATTATGTATTATATTTATAGAGGAAAACAAGAATAAATTATCCACAAATAAAAAAAATTCAGAATTTGTTCAAAAATTTCCCTTCTCACAACTTCCTGGGGAAGCTTAGGTACCATGATTCTAAAATGAAGTGGAAAATGATCTGTTTGTGTAGATCAGTGGCTCTCAGTCATCCTAAAGCTGCAACCCTTTATCATACAGTACCTCATGTTGTGGTGACCTCCAGCCATAAAAATTATTATTATTATTTTTCAAATTTTTATTTTTTTAATATTAATTACAGTTTATTCACTTTGTATCCCAGCTGTAGCCCCCTCCCTCATTCCCTCCCAAACCCGCCTTCCCTCCTTCATCTTCTCCCTGCCCTCTAAGTCCACTGACAGGGAAGGTCTTCTTCCCCTTCCATCTGCCCCTAACTTATCAGGTCTCATCAGGACTGGCTGCAATATCCTCCTCTGTGGCCAAGCAAGGCTGCTCCTACCTTGGGGAGGGGGAAGGTCGAAGAGCCCAGAGAGGTCCGTGGGTGACCTGAATCTTAGTGATCTCAGCTCATGTGGTGTTCCCTCTCTTCCAGGAAGCCTCAATGTCAATGTTCTGGCTTCAGCTGCCCCTCCACTCACCAATTTCGGAGTTTCAGATCCTCTGCCTCTCAGATACGGTGTGTGCTTAGTTGCCGCCATCTTGGATTCCTCCATAAAAATTATTTTTGTTGCTACTTCATAACTGTAATTGCGCTACTGTTCAGAATTATAATGTAAACATCTATGTTTTCCAGTGATCTTAGGCAAGCTGGGTGAAAGGCTTGTTTGATCCCCATAGGGGTCGAGACCTGTAGTCACTGGTGTAGACTATACAAAGATGTAACTCCTAGAACCCCTGCACAGATGTAGCCCATGGCAGTTTAGTGTCCAAGTGGGTTCCATAGCAAGGGGAAGAGGGACTGCCTCTGACATAATCTGATTGGCCTGCTCTTTGATCACATCCCCCTGAGGGGGGAGCAGCCTTACCAGGCCACAGAAGATGCCAATGCAGCCACTCCTGATGAGATCTGATAGACTAAGATCAGAAGGAAGGAGAGGAGGACCTCCCCTATCAGTGGACTTGGGGAGGGGCATAAGTGAAGAAGGGGAAGGAAGAGTGGGACCAGGTGGGGATAAGAGAGGGCCTTATGGGGGGATACAAAATGAATAAAGTGTAATTAGTAAAATAAAATAAAATTAAAAAAAATCTATTCACTATTGTTCTTAGTAAGTCTATTTAGCGACTGTAGTGCCCAAAGATCATTCAGAAAAAAATGTAAGCACGATTGTGTTTGTTTCATGTGTATCTACTTTATGAATGACTACGGGGTCATTACTGGGGATTACATTATGCTTTTCTATTTTCTAGTAAAAATCTGTTACCTAATGGTATTGGTAAGCAGATGTTCATATAAGATACTAGACTCACCTAATTTGACATTTGGACCTCATTACAGTTCACTCCAGGCTTTTTACTTCAGAAAGTAAGTCGAATCAATATTTATACTCATTTGTGTTTTTTTTTAATACACCTTTAAAGAAAAGAATTTGCAGTTTAGACATACCAGAGATTTTGATGGTTTATAGTTTATCTACTTTTTTTACAGATTTTATTTGGGTCCTAAAAGGTTCTATTTCCACTCAAAAGACATGTAAAGGATAACACATCCTTCAATTCTAATGCTATTTGTGAGGTTTCTCCTGGCTCATTCACCCGCTTTTCTAAGCAGGGTAAACAATATCATTACACACTCATGCGCACACACACACACACACACACACACACACACACACTCACACACACGTATCTGATAACTATGTACAATATAGGACATGGAAAAGCATAATATTACAGGTAAATTTATGTGGATTCAATAGGAAAAATTTATGGAGAACATAAGGATTGGGTAACTATTGAATAAATACATGTGTCTTACCAATAAATATATATTGATAAATTTATTTAATGCATATTTAACATACCGATTTAGTGCATAGATGATAATAGGTAGAATAAATCAATGATAGAACCAAATTACAATTTTTAAAACACTTAAATATTTTTACATTATGTGGCTCTATGTCTATGGGCACACACATACCATGGTCCATTTGTATCACTGAGTTTAGAGGACACTTATGGAGCAGCATAAATCTACTTTGATCCTTAAAGTTATTAGTATAATTTTGATATATTAATTAAAAGCATAGGATTCTGAAAGAATCGTAATGAGATACCTAGTTGGGAGGGGTTAGGTAGCCAACATTTTACCAGGAGAGAAAATTTCTTTGAATAATGATTAGATATATTTGTTATATTAATTCATGGCTTTCTTCTTCTCAACTAGTCAAATTGGGACCAGGCATAACCCTGCTAAACAAAGATGTTAGTAAAAAAAAAGAAATGTAGCTGGAACATAAAATATTGAGTTTAAGTTACTGATACTTGAATGGATCAGAAAATGTGTTATTTTCATAGCAATTTCTCTTGAGAGGTATTTTCATTGCTTCTATTAAAGAGACAAAGGTGTGATAATAAAGTCGAAGAGGATTACTGTATTGAAGGGAGGAGATTTTGAAGTTTACATAGTAAAATCTTTGTGAATGCTCTTCCTGTGTTACATCAGCTTTGATACTTATTATTACTTGACACTCTTACGATGACAGCAAAATACGTTTTTCAATAGGCTCAAATCAGTTGCTGTCAAACCTTGTATCACACACTACTTTTGGGAGTAGCGTGTTAGAGGCTGACTAGTGCTAACTGCTCAAAACAAATCCCTGTAACTAAGATACAGGGAATATTTGTGACTAAGGCATGAGGATAAGACATTCAACCTCCCATGGTAAGAGAAACAGATATAGACTTTGTCAGCATAACAGCAGGCATATCTGAGGCCTGTGTGTGAGAAATGAGGGTGGATGGAAACAGTAGAAATTTCCCTTGAGTTCAGAATTTGGGGACGCTGTCTAATTGAGATGGTTAGTGTTAGGGCTTTAAAGACCATGATGTCTACAACTGATCCTATATAAAATCAATGGTAGGTAAGCATGAATTTCAGAAAATGTTGTTTGATTTTCCCGAAGTTGGAGCTGAAGTATAATTGGAAAGTTACAAACTAAAGAGAAACAAAAAGGTAATAAAAAAAACAATATAAAAGAATTCTGAAAAAAAAAAAAAACTCTTCAAAGGGAAGATGAACTGCAATGAGAAAGAGCAAGTATGACTGACATATACTTCCCATCATGCCTCATCTTCCTGAAAGGCCGGTGTGTCCAGAGTGGCTCTTACACATGTGCTAACAGTCACTGTGAGTTCATATACAGTAACTCTCTCCCGTGTGGAACCATATGCAAAATTACGGTCATAAATCATAAAATATCAACTGGAATTTTTCCAAAACTCTGTTTGACATTAGGTCTCAAGTGCATATTAGGACTGTGTTGGATATGACTGTCTTAGCATGTGTGTGTGTTACTTGGTTTCAAAGCTTCCTGATCATCCTAGCTGGCTGACCAGCAAACCCCAGGAATCTACCTGCCTCCGCTTCCCTATCACTGTTGTTGTAAGTGACTGTTACACCTGCTTTCTAATGTGGTTTCAGGCTTGTCTGACAAGCCCTTTACCCATCCCCTAAACGTGACTTTTGAGTTTATTTTCTGTTAGTTTTTTTCTTTTTTTCATGTGAAATTGTAGGAGATCTAATTAGATAAATGACTCTCTTTTACCTGTTAGCATTTTGGCAACCCCCTTTCTGGAGGTGATACGAACTTCTAAGAGTTCTTCTTCAGTCATGGATAAAAGGGACAAGATATGATGAAAAATATGATGAATCTAAAAATATTTGATGCATACTAAAAACTTCATGTTCAAATTCCGCTTAAAAAGTGTAGTCGTAACAGTGGAAATTTGTGCACATTATTTTAGTAGAGAGGATTTTGTCATGTGACGGAAAGGATTCCAAAAAGCACTTGTTTAGGACAAAAATGGATCCTTCACGACATTTCTGTAGAACAGCACATTTAGTTATTAGTATCAAGGACTTCGATCAATTTTCTATATTTTTTATGATAAAAATTCGTCTTTTCAGGTCTTCTGCCAGAACTCTTTGGGGATAAATATGTAGGTAATCTTTTAAAATAAGTTCACTCCATTGCAATTATGTCATCGTTCTTGTCTTTTCTTAAGTTATGTAGGAATTAATGAATATTTCATGAACAGCTGTAGCTACAATTATCTATAGTTCATGGACTATGTATAAAGAAAGGAGTATAGCAATCTGTGATCCTTTTAACCTCTTTGCAAAAATTGGATTAAATAGACAGATTGAATGAAGAATTGATGTACCTTTTCTTGTAAAATCAGAGGTCTCATCAATTCCCCTGCACAGCCAGGGGTCATATAACCTCCAAGAATATGTCCTCCAACCTTAGTTCCCAAAACACAATAGATGTAGTCCATGGATTCAACTCATGCATGCTTATGGACAGCAGGGTTCTGCACACCTTCCCCTCTTGCTCTCTATTTGCAGTCTATCCGTTTTTTTCTAGCAGTCTCCAGGGTGGGGATGTATGAACACCAGTATAGTACCAAGGGTACCAGAGGACGACGTGCCATCACCTGTGGCCGACAAACCTCGCTGCTCATCCACAGAGGACTAAGGACTTCATTCCTACCACTTTTGGGGTCTTACTAATAAGAATGTGAGGGGTTTTTAAAAGATCAAATATCAGACTCAGGAAAGACCCCTGTGCTCAGATTTTTTGGTTCTGTTGCTCTCCTTGTGGAGTTCCTGTCCTCTCCAGATCTTACTGTTTCCCACTTCTTTCCTAAGATTCCCTGCACTCTGCCCAAAGGTTGCCCATAAGTCTCAGCATCTGCATTGATAGTCTGCAGGGCAGAGCCTTTCATAGGTCCTCTGTGTCAGGCTCCTGACTTGTTCCCTTTTCTCCTTCTTCTGATGTCCAGCCTCTTTGCCTTTCTGGATAGGAATTGAGCATTTTAGCAAGAGTCCTCCCTCTTGATTAGTTTCTTTAGGTGTACAGATTTTAGTAGGTTTATCCTATATTATATGTCTATATGAGTGAGTATATACCGTGTGCATCTTTCTGCTTCTGGGACAGCTCACTCAGGATGATCTTTTCCAGATCCCATCATTTCCTGCAAATTTCATGATTTCCTTGTTTTTTTTTTTTTTATTGCTGAGACTGATATTCCAACCAAAGACTATGCATGGAGATAACCTAAGACCCCTGCACAGATGTAGCCCATGGCAGTTCAGTATCCAAGTGGGTTCCATTGTGATAGGAACAGGGACTGTCTCTGACATGAACTGATTGGCCTGCTCTTTAATTACCTCCCCCCGAGGGGGAAGCAGCATTACCAGGCCACAGAAGAAGACAATGCAACCACTCCTGATGAGACCTAATTGACTAGGATCAGAAGGAAGGAAAAGAAGTCCTCCCCTATCAGTGGACTTGGGGAGGGACATGCATGCAGAGGATGGAGGAAGGGAGGGATTGGGACGGGAGGAGGGAGAAAGCCACAGGGGGGATACAAAGTGAATAAAGTGTAATTAATAAAGAAAAAAAAAGACTATAAAAAAAAGATGAAATACTTTTTCGTGTGGAATCCTTTGTGAGGTTTGGCTATGTAGCATGGATCTTTTGCAATGCAAGATAACAGTGCTCACCGTATGTTATTATATGGAATGCTCTCACTTCGTTTGTTAGCCTGCCACCTTGTGCATGGTGCCTTGACATTTCCATGGGCCCCAGTGGATTTGCGACTTGGAGTTGGTATGTACTGTCCTAGATGAGAGTCTTGAGTTTATGCAAGTGTCTTCATTTACTTCCCTGAAACCCTCAATTTTACTTGTCTTCTTGGGCATCTCTGCAAACTGTGAGTCAAAATAAAACCTTTCTTTAGGTTGCTTTTGCTAGGTTTTTTTTTTTTCAAAGCAGCAAAAAAGTAATGAATAGAAAATTGGTACTAAGAAGTGGAATTGTTGTGAATTATTTGACCATGTAGTTCTTTTTTTGTTGTTGTTTTCTTTTTAAAAATTATTATTAATTACAATTTATTCACTTTGTATCCCAGCTGTAGCCCCCTCATCTCCTCCCAGTCCCACCTACACTTCCTATTCTCTCCCTAGCCCCTCCGCTAGTTCCCTGACCTCCTTCGTTTCTCTCTGACCCTAGCCTATCAGGTCTCATCAGGGTTGGTTGCATTGTCTTCCTCTGTTGCCTGGCAAGGCTATACCATCCCAGGGAGAGGTGATCAAAGAGCAGGCCACTGAGTTCATGTCAGAGACAGCTCCTGCTCCCCTTACTAGGGAACCCACTTGGAAACTGAGCAGCCTATGGACTTTGGAACTGATTTGCAGAATGAATGTGGAAGAGTTTGGGAACTTTAGGCTAGAAAATTATTATTGTACTACAAGCTGCTTACAATGGTCTGTTCTGCTGTGAATGCATATCAGAATGTTGAGAAAAACATGGACAGTGGAGGCCTGGCTCATAAAAACTCAAAAGGAGCCCAGATCATATCATGAGATGATTGAGGGGCTGGAGAGATGGCTCAGCGATTAAGACCATTGGCTGCTTTTCTAGATGATCCAAGTTCAAGTCTCAGCACCTACATGGTAGCTCACAACTTTCCATAACTCCAGCTCCAGGGAAACTGACACTCTCACACAGACACACAGACACACAGACACATAGGCAAGACACCAATGCACATGAAATAAAAATAAAATAAATTATTAAAAAAAGAGATAGATGGGCTGGTAGTCATTTATGCTAGATTACATTAAAGAATTAAATGCATTCAGCTCATTTTCTGAGATCTTAAATGAAGGTGAATTAAAAAGTAATGGGTTAATTTGGCAAAGGAAATTTCAAAAGAGAACAATATTCAGGTTGTGCCATGCTTATGCTCCCTTGTTTTATCAAGGGCCATAGTGGGATTATCCAAAATTGAAAGGCAAAGATAATTTTTAAACAGTGAAATTAGGTGTGGAAAATTGCAGACAATGTGGGTGAAAAGAGAATTGCAATTGTTAAAGAAATTATCTACCTTAGAGATAAATCCAGTGTTCCACTGTGGAACAATAGGAAAGGTACCCACTCATCAAAGGCTCCAATTTGAAAAAAAAAAAAAAAAGCAATTTCTTTTGAAAGATGAAAACCTAGGCTGAGAATGCAGATAAAGGTATTCTAGTTAAAAAACAATGTTTTTCTTTTTCATTTTTTTCTTTTTTCTTCACAGATTCAGTGTACATCTCAAACTGGTAATAGAACTTGACAGCATCGTACACGTACTATACTCGTTTTTCCAGCATGAAAAATGCCAGAGGGACAGAGTCATGGAAATTTATCCCAAGTTTGAGAGAGCCATGTGGTTTGGCAATGAGCAACAGGATCAGGTTCCTACACAGAGGCTCTAAGAAACCATTATGTGAAGCTGTGAAGTTCAGTCCTAAATTGCAGTGGTAACCCCAAGATGCTGGAGGTAACAAGACTGTGAGATGTCAGCTCTGAAAATCTGGAGAAATGTCGTAGAACTGGCCTAAGAGAGCATAGTTCAGTTAGAGGCAGCAGAGCTGGAGGAGGTAAGGTTGTTCAAGCTATTTGAAGTGCAGATGCATGCATCCTGAGCTCCAGATGTTAAAAATAGAACTTTAGGATTTAATGTTTTGCTTGCTAGGCTTCAGACTTAGTTCAGTCCAAGCTTTGCTTGCTATCTTTTCAGTCCTCCATTTAGAATGATAATATTAATTTCACGCCAGCGAATATTGGAAATGTGTAGCTGCTTAAACATTTTTATTATGTAAGAACTCACAAAGGAGAGACTTTGAATGTTGAGTTTTAGACAATCAGGGAATGTTTAAAGACTGGGGATTTTGAGAAATGGACTAAATGCACTTGCATTATGAGGTGAAAGTGAGACTTTAGGGGCCAAATGCAGAATGTTTTTGTTTGAAAGGTTGTGTTTGGATGCCAAGCTATAAGGTATAGTGTTGCAATGTTTAATGTTAATTGTCAGCTTGATAAGATATAGAATCACCATGAAACACCTGGTTAACCGAAGAAGAAAGAGTCACCCTAAATTTGTGCATTACTTGAGAGAATAGTGGCTACTTTCATCCCACTACGGGGATGAAAGAAATTGGAGTTCCACTAGCTGGGGGTATACAAGGAAATATATATATATTTTTTCAATCTGCAAGAACCCAACCAATGACGCATGACATCAGCACCATGGCTGAAAGGACAGATAGATAACCAGATAGATAATCATTTCTTCCACCAGATGGTGTTTGTCTGCTTCTGTCTACTAATTACTATCAATAATTAAATACAAGCCTCTGATTTCTATGCACAAGTGCAGTGATTATTAAACATTTAAAAATCATTAGAGCACATTTTATAGGTCCAGTCAAACAGCATCCTGGCTGATTATGATTAAACATACAGATAGTAAATTACATACTGATCCATAAATATCAACGCACGCAGAGGAACAATGAGAAGAATATTTATGGACAGAAGTATTTTACTTTTAGATGAGAATCAAGACAGCTATTAATGCAAAATCATGAAGGACTCCTTGCTACCCCAGTTGACTTTTATCACATCAGAAATAAGTCTTATTATTTCTTCCATAATCATAAACACTAATTATAGATGTTTTCTAATATTTTGAATTATATTGTCATCAAAAGTAGATAAACTAACAGTAAGAATGTTTGAAAAAAGCCACAGGAATCATATTAGTATATATAACTATTTAACTAAAGAAAAGCCTATAATGCACATGGCTCTCTCTATTATATACTATATGTATGTATATATACATATACATGCGCGCGCGCACACACACACACACACACACACACACACACACACATATATTCTCATCTAGGCTGATAGTGTTCTCTCTAAAATCTGAAAACAATCTAACAAAACCACCAACACCAGACATGAGAAGCCATATTTAGAGTCATTAGGGTTGCCCAAGAGACTCCCAAATCACACAGCCAATTTCTGTTGCTTTTGGTTAATTCCCAGAGATGGAATGTAAGTTTCTATTGATCATGACACCATTCACTTCAAAAGCAAGTCCCAGAAGCCACAATCTGGAAATGTCCTCAATACCTTGTCCCTGAGGACTTACTTTCATGGTAAAAGAAGGTACCATGCAAGCTTCCATAGGAAGGGGGTAACAAACACGCTTACCCTGTTATGATGCCTATGAAGCACATCAATGACTATCATGATACGATAATCCTATGGGTAGTGGCATGCATACCACGACAGCTCTCAAATTGTACCTAAGACCTGATCAACAAGAGGGAAACTAAACCTGCTACTGGAAACCTAGCTAAGTACTCAGTGATAGTGTTGCCATGGTAATTGGAGGAGAATCTACAACTACTAATCTATTAAACTCTCATAACTCCTAAAAATAGTCTGTAAATATTTTGTCATTATACTCAGAGATAAGTGTAGTCTTCATTCCTCACCAAAGAACCCTTTTTTACTTTTTTCAATAAACAGAGACTATACAAAAAGCCTCAACCAATTAGAATGGAAGTTGTCAAGACGAGTTCCAATGGACACATAAACAAAGCACTCCTACTCCTAAGGTTTAGGGAACACTGTGGAGGAGGTAGCGGAAAGATTGTAAGAAGCAGAGGATCAGGGAGTTTGCTGTGAGACTGTCTTCTAGCAGTATCAGAAGCTACACAAAAATGAACTGAACAAAGATGACACCAATGGACATGCCAAAGTGGATGAGGAAAAGCCCAGAAGGCCTGAACCCTACACAATGAAGTATGGGCAACTGAGGAAATCTGGGAGTAGAAAATGTCTTCTGCATGGAAGACCACACCAACTGCCTGACCAGTTTTAAAAACTCAGCTTTAAAAGCATACATACAAGTAACTTCATATGGACTGAACAATTTCCATTTGGAATATACATATATTATATAACAATATATATACATGCAAATATTTATATGTATATATGCATGCAATAACACTTAGTGAAAAAAGAGGTCACAAATTTGAAGAAGAACAGGAAAGAGTATATACGAGGGTTTGGAGAAGGAAGGGAGAAAAGTTGTAATTATACCACAATTTCAAAAAATTTAAAAAGTGAATGTAAATATCTTGGAAAATGACAAAAATTAACTTGAGTTTTCCAGCCTTTTTTGGCATAGTAAATATACTAATATAACTTAGAGCTGTTTCTACTGTCTTGTATATTTATCTCTAAAACAGAAATGGAGGATAGGGCTATAGCTCAGTCTCAGGACTTTTGTAGCATAGGTGAGGTCCTATATGTCAGAAAGGGGTTCAGAGAGCCAGTGTCAGAGATAGAGACATGAACCTCATCCGCCTAATACGGAAACTGTAAAATTAGACTTTGAATTGGTTAAAATAGTGTAGTATTGTTTCTTCTAAGGAAAAGTCACTACCATGTTGTATGACCTTGAACCAAGATGCTTACTAGGTAGGACATTTTTATTATTATATTGATTTTAAAGAAGAGGGTTAAAAGATGTCTGAGGCTTCCCAATGACTCTAAAAGTGTATGATTCTGTTTCATTATTGAAATACAGCTATTTGGAAGGAAGTCAGGATAATACAACTGGGAATTGAGATTGCTCATCGGACCTAGAAGTCACACTTGATGACTCACTCGATTCCAGTCATTCCATCTGCAGATTCATTGACTGACACACTTTATGTAGCCAGATTCATCATCCTCCATCAAAGCCATCACATGATGCCACCTGTACTAAGGCCTCTTTTGGATTATGAGTCATGCGTTTAGTTGTGCTTGAGAAGCCAATAAATAATGAAAACGTTTAGATGTGGAGGAGGTCACTGTTTTCTATATAAAAATTAGACCAACATTCTTATTACTAAACTCTTAACTGCTTTGAAAATCTCCCTGTCCCAAATCACTAAATTTGTTAGAAACTGTGAGAAATTACAGTGTGGGAGATAAAGAATAGGTAATCCTCTTTTAGAGATTTTGTCTTCACGGGGGCTCTAGAAATTTAGCGGATTGTCTGAAATGTCACATTTGATTCATATCCTTTGTTCCTGTTTCTTTAGTTTGTGAGCAGATCTCCAGACACCAACTAGAGGCAAGTCCAGTGGTGGCATAGTGTGGCACTTGCATTCAAGGACAAACGACACAGAAAATTAATTAGTTGCCATCACAACCAAGTTTCCTCAGTTTCATCAGGGTTTTGCAGTGTGCCCTCAGAGGATTTATCAATCCCTTTTATGCTGAGGGGAAAGTAGGGGAGCAACGGAAGAGGAATCTCTACTGCATTTCATGCTGGCCTTAAGATTCTCACCTGTTAGATAAAATTACTGTTATTATCATGTAACTAATAGAGAATATAAGAGCTAAGCCTTGAAAATTAATGAAATTACACCAATTTTATGCTAAAACCCATTACGAGCAATGCATTCATTCACCTTTCACTTATTTTTCCTTCTCTTAACACACTGTCATCAGTGAATCTTCAAATTTCTTCCTGATACCCACTTTCAATGAAAATACTTGAGTTTTGTGTTTCAGAAACTTTATCTGCATAAAAATAAAATTGTGGTGTCTTTTTAGGTTGTTGAAACAACAATTTTGTTATGTTAAATATCAACCTAAATGTGGGAACATTATAGACTACTTGATTAGGGTTTTCAAGTAATTGTTGGGGGTTGTTCTGATCATTTATTTTGATGTTGCTTGCTAGCCCTCAAGAACTGGTTATACCTGTCCTTGTTTTGTAAACCTGCCTAAGACATTTTACCTGATTGGTTGATTAAAGACCTATACCTGGGCAGGGCAGAATGGGATATACATGGTTAAGATTCCTGGGCTCCGGAGTTCAAGAGAATCATGGAAAAAAGAGATAGATGGGAAGAGAGGAGGCAGGAGGAATGCCACGACGGATTGGCTGGGAGGAAGGACTCCAAGGATGGTATGGATGGAGAAAACACCAAGATGAAGAATATAAGCAAGTATATTGGGATTATGGATGGAAGGTAGACCAGATAGGGGTGATTAAGGAGGATGGCATTGGCTGGGGACTGGGAGATGAATTGTGAGGTAATTGAGACAGTGTAGGTAGAAATATCTGCCCAGCCCAAGGTAATAAGGCAATTGTAAAATCTAACGGGTATCTGTGTCTTAGTATTTGTCGTAGCTGGTCAAATAATACCTCCACAATAATTATAGGGTTAAGAGTAAACATTGTATAGTCCAACATTCATTTTTACTTTCTACAAGGAATTGATAAAATGGCTGTGTGACCTGCCCTTGGAGGTGTCGCAGTGCAGCTGTTCTGTCACATGTGAGTCAGTAGCTGGCAGGGAGGAGACACCTTAGGTTTGCTTACTCCCAGTGTTCTGATCTGTGGACATCTGAATGATTAGTAGCCCAACATTCGATGAAAAAAAGCAGGCCTGAGAAGACCACCAGTCCAGTATACCGTGGGGCACACTGTGACACACTACAACTTCCACAACGAAAATGTTTTTCTCTGCTGTGGGGAAGGCTGCAAGAGTGGAGGAAGGGTGCGAGGGGAGGAGGAGATAAGATTGGGGTGCATGCACCCAACGAACAAATAAATAGTTAAAAAATGGCTATGTGACATCTTTAACATAGTGTTCTGCCATGCATCTCATAGGGCACAAAAAATACATCACATAATAAAACAAAACAAAAAAATATAACAACAGAAGTAACTGAGAATTACGAGGCCTGAATGTCAAGATAAAGTCAAGGACAGAATGCACAAAATACCAAGTTCAATGCTGCTTAAAAAAATTTCATCACATTGTAACAAACACCATATTTTTTACTTTTTAACAGTATAAAGAAAAAAGCGAGTTTCTAATGAGCATTGCAATAAAGTAAATGGAAAGAAACACATTTCAACAGAGACTTGACAAAAATGTTACCAACTGCGTGATTGTAGCTCAATCTGCAGAGACTGTAGAGGAGAAAATGCATTCATGGTCCATCCAGTGTTACAAATAACCACATTCATGTGCAAGTTGCTTCTCAGGAAGGCAGCAGAAATGCCATTTGAACTGTAGAAATAGTGAACATACTGAAGAGCATGCCGGGATGGGAGATTTTTGTGCTGGTGTGCCCTGGGAAGAATTGTAACAGAGGCATTTCCAGGTTGACAATGTATTTTGAGTGTGACTTCTTTTGAAGCACTGTGTAGGGACACTCTTAACTCAATGGGAGTTAGGACAAATGTGACTAAGAAGGACTCCATGATGAGGGGTACTTAGGATATTGATTCTGAACCATGCCAGAAGTCACTAGCATGAGGTAGAAAAGGTAGAAATGATTTGGGTTTGACCTCCCTTAATGTTTCCTATAATTGTCTAATAAGTGAGTTTTTAAAAGACTCAATAACTGTCAATAATTCAACATCTCTATAATAAAGGGAGTCACTCCACCAGCTACTTCATTTATTACACAACCTGCTTAGAACCCAGTGACAACTACGTTCTACTGCACATAGTAAGTTGTCTCATGCATTACATGTGTCAAGTAGTACATGTTCTTCTTCTCTTAACCTGAAAGCAAGTGTCCAATTTTCATCTAGGGATTTATTATTAGACAGTTCTTCTAAGGTTATATTTCGACACGAGAATCAATGACATGTTTCAAAAGCAACAAAATAAATTGACCACCGTGCTTGGAACAAGCAAAAGAAACTTATTCTAAGTACTAACATTTTGTTTTCATACTCCATTTAGTCACAGGGAGGAACTAAGTTCAAGGACCAGGCCCTAGGGAAGCTGGGGACTTCCAAATAGCTGAACAGCTTCTGTTGTAAGGAAACAGTGGTCAGAGTACAGACATCTCAGGGACAACTCCTCCATCTTGCTGGCAAGGTCAAACTAAGTTCATGCTCCCAGGCCCAGGAACCGAACCTACTCCTATCCTGACTGATGGAAACTCCCTTGCTCAACCCCTTATGTCAAAGTATGATTAGACAGTGCTACAGCCCAACCCACTCCCCCCACTCTATGATTTCATCCTTTAAATATGCTGCACAGCATCCTTTCAGGGGTGCAGTTCAGCCCCAAGTCTGCTCTGTGGCCCTGATTGATTAGTAGTGGCTTGATTACAATACATTTTTGTCATCTGCGCTGACCTGATGTTTGACTTATGATGGATGTAAGTGGATTCTACAACACTTCATTCTCATCTTCTTGAAGAAACCCTAGTTTTCAAGATTCTCCTGTAATTTTTTTATAAAAACTCATCTCTGATTTCAAAATATTCTGACATGGACATTTAAATATAATTTTGATCACAGAGAGTAGTAATTTAAAAGACAAATTCATGGAATTTTCAAGGTGTGGCAATTGTTACAAAAGCAGTTCCTGATACGATAACTCCCATGAAGTCTGCAACCACAGCAGCCTGATTTCCTTATATGGCTCCAATTGCTTCTTTGATGGTTTCGCAAATGCAGTGGCTCTTAAGAAGTAAGTGGTTCCTGAAAGGAGGAACTACAGAAAGCCATTATGATACCATAAAGAAAAAAAAATGAAATTATAACAGTCCTAGCAACATCAGGAGAAAAAAAAAAACCTTAGGAGAGAGTTTAAAAACAAGGAAGGAAAAGTTTGTGTTATGAATATTCTTCTTCCTTTATGTGGAATACAATTTGGTAAAATTTTGGGAATCTTAAATACCTGGGGAAAATGTGCATAATGAATACAGAATTTCTGAAGATTTTTTTTTAAATTTTTTGCCACAGACTACCCAGGAAGAAAGCATTCTGAACCATGACTATCTGGCATGAGAACGATGGAAAAAATGGGAGCTATAGGTAGAATTATCTTTTCTATCCTTTATTTCATTTAATTTTTAAGCATTAGTTTCAGAAGACAGTAGTTAAAACAACAACAACAACAACAACAACAACAACAACACTTTAGCGTGACTAGAGGACAATATGAAGGAATTTCCAGTGTTCAGAGAATGGAATACAGAATAGATTTTTTCTTTCCTTAAACCCCCATAGCAATTTTAATCTAGAATGTGGTAACAAGGCCTTGTTTTGTTGGGTAGAGTATGAGTTTCTCAAAGAACAAAATCATCACACATATTTAAGTGTATTACACTGCATTTCCGAAAACATGTTTATTTTGTTGTTATTTTATTGATAGTATTAATCCATAAATAAGAGAAAAGTCCAACATAAGTTTAAAATTCTAGGAATGACCTTGAGTTTTAGATTCAGAAAAAAATTAATCCAAACCAAAGCCTACCTTGAGTTTTATAAACAAGTTATCTTTAAAATGGAAGGGCAAAGGACATAGAACAGGCGATTAAAAAAAAAAAACACCATTGTTGGAGGATCACTATCTGTTCTAAATATGCAAAAGTATAGCATGGTGTGGTGTAAGCAAAGACATAGATACATTGATCAACAATAAAAATAGACAGTCCAGAATTATGAATGTGAAAATACTATTTCATTTTAATAAGGATTGTAATATTGTGGTTTGAGGTTATGTTTTATGAACACCAACAGGATGATCCATAAAACAAAACAATAACGTTATTTTCCAAAGTTAAAAATTTTTGTTTTGCCTAAAGTACCTTCAAGATGACGCAAAGACAAATTATGTTGGTAGAAAAACTTACTAGATTACACATGCAACAGAGACTGTTGATATATTTATATTTCAATAATACATGGAAAATCTCAAAAATTAGTCATAATCAAATCAACAGTCCAAATTTAGTAAGTAGCTAAAGGACTTGAGTAGATATTTATCCCCAAAGCTAGTACATAAGCATCTGAAAGGGAGTATTCAATATCAGCCATTAGGAACGACAACTAAAAATCTCAGGGTACCACTGTACAAACTTACACAAAAGAAAGTGAACAGTTTCAAAAGTACTGGTAGTACCAGCTGCTGAGAAAGGAGAAAAAAAATTGGCTCATTCACACATTTCTGATGGGTTTATAAAATAGTAGACACCTTGAGAAGTAATTTGATTATATATTATCAAAAAAGCAACCTCAGGTTTCCACAGATTCTACCAGTTTTACCCCTCAGTATTTACTTTAAAGGAAAAAAAGGTTAGGCAAAGTCCTAAAAATGATTGTTCCTTGTATTGTTTCTTGGTAATTTTTTTTTCAATCAATGACAACTAAAAGCAATTTTAATGTTGTTCATTAGGTGAATGTCAAAGAAACCATGACTATTTTTATGAAACAACACCATTTCACCATAACACCAAACTTCTAATATATGTTACATCTGGCTATTTCTTTTTTTTTCTTTTAAAAATTTACTTATATTTTTTATTAATTATACTTTGTATTTTTTTATTAATTCACTTTGTATCCCAGCTGTAGCCCCCTCTCTCATCCCCTCCCAATCCCACCTTCCCTCATCTCCTCCCATGCCCCTCCCCAAGTTCACTGATAGGGGAGGTCCTCCTTCCCTTCCCTCTGACCCTAGCCTATCAGGTCTCATCAGGACTGGCTGCATTGTCTTCCTTTGTGGTCTGGTAAGGCTGCTCCCCTCTCAGGGGGAGGTGATCAAAGAGCCAGCCACTGAGTTCATGTCAGAGACAGACCCTGTTCCCCTTACTAGGACACCCACTTGGACACTGAGCTTCCCTGGGCTACATCTGTGCTGGGGTTCTAGGTTATCTCCATGCATGGTCCTTGGTTGTATCAATCTCAGAAAAGACCCCTGGGCCCAGATTTTTTGGTTCTGTTTCTCTCCTTGTGGAGCTCCTGTCCCCTCCAGGCCTTTCTATCTCCCTGTTCTTTCATTAGATTCCCTGCACTCTGCTCAAAGTTTGGCTATGAGTCTCAACATCTGTTTTGATACCCTGCTGGGTAGAGTCTTTCAGAGGCCCTATTTGGTAGGCTCCTGTCCTGTCCCCTGTTTTCTCCTTCTTCTGATGTCCATCTTCTTTGCCTTTCTGAATGAGGACTGATCATCTTACCCAGGGTCCTCCTTCTTGCTTAACTTCTTTAGGTGTACAGATTTTAGTATGTTTATCCTATATTATATAACTAATAAGTGAATATATACTTATATAACTTATAAGTGAATATATACCATGTGTGTCTTTCTGCATCTGGGATACCTCACTCAGGATGATCTTTTCTAGATTCCACCATTTGCCTGCAAATTTCATGATTTCCTGTTTTTAATTGCTGAGTAGTATTCCGTTTTGTAAATGTACCACAATTTCTGGATCCATTCCTCCTTTGAGAGACATCTGGGTTGTTTCCAGATTCTGGCTATTACTAAAAAACTGCTATGAATATGGTTGAGCGAATGGCCTTGTTGTGTATGAGCATATTTTGGTTATATGCATAGGAGTGGTATAGCTGGATCTTGAGGTAGACCTATTCCTAATTGTCTGAGAAAGTGCCAACATCTGGCTATTTCTTAAGATATGCTATGCTGAGTGAAAGCAGGTCCTCAAGAAAAACATGTAGAATAACTCAATCTTTATGATATTTTCAAATCTTCTGAAACCATAGTCATAGAAACATGTGGTTTCTTTAAATCCATGTTTGAACCCATAGATTCATAGATGTGGCCTTGATGAAGGAAGTTTGGCCTTGTTGGAGGCAGTGTGTCACTGGGAGTAGGCTCTGAGGTTTTAAATTCTCAAGCCAGGCCCAGTGACTTTCTCTTTTTCTGTTGCCTATAGATCCAGATATAGAACTCTTGGCTCCTTCCTCAGCACCATGTCTGCCTTCATACAAACATGATTCCTGCCATAACAGTAGTGGTCTAAATCTCTTTACTCTGTAAACAAGCCCCGATTACACATTTTCCTTTATAAGAGTTGCTGTGGTCATGGTGTTTCTTCTCAGCAATAGAAAATTTACTAAAACAAAATATATTCATAGATTCCAAATTATATGCATGGTGGCTGAAGTATACAGTTTTAAATTTTGATTACAGTAAAGATTACATGAATTCATACACAAATTAATATTTACTGAGCAATAGATACAGAGAAAGTAAATTTTACGCAATAAAGACAGGGCTAACAATAGACAGAAGAGAAATCATGACTCCTGACTTAATGCTTGCAGATTACTAAATCATATATATATATACTAAAATATGAAATAGATACTAAATTATATTTGGTCTATTATATAATACAACCTAGGTACTAAGTTATATATATATATATGTGTATATATATACATATATATACATACCTATTATACATAATTAGCATGTACTAAATTATGTATATATTACTGTATTAAAATGTAATTCATTCTTATGTGTTCTTTTCTGTTTCCCTTCTCTTCCTCTGCCTCCTTCTCTAACTTCATTCTTTACCTTACACTCAACATTCTTACCTCCCTCCACCCCATTCTCTCTCTCTCTCTCTTTGTCTGTTTCTCTCTCACTTATTCTCTGCCCAGACTTTTATCTATATTCTTGTTCTTCCTTTTTCATTTCTCTGTACTCTGATTATTTATGTTTTTTATTTTCTTGCCCAGTGTCTATATTTTGGATGTTTCCAATAATTTAATTTCATATATTTCAGTGATAGTTTTTAACTTCTTATATTGTCAATAGATATAACCAGCAGTTTGGGGAGCTGTAGCTGAACATCAAAGGGACCAGAGGTAGTTAAATGCCAAATGCTAACAGGTAAGATGCATTTCATTAACAATAATCTCAATGAAAATTAGGAGGGGTCAGGAACAATTGCAAAACAGATGCTGTTTTCAGGCACCAAATGATTTCCAAGATACAGTTTTTTTTTTTCTTGTTGTTTTGCCTTCTTCCCACTGGTAGACACCTTTGAACTTTGGTTTTATTTCCCCAGTACTGCCTGTGAGGGACTCTGCTGCTTTCTAAGGAGAGATGCTACGAGGACACATAGAACATGAACCTTAAAAAGGTTTGGCGGTTCAGTAGAGACAAGTGATTTCCACTTCTTTCTTAGGTTCCTGACGCATAAAATAATATCTGGCTACATTTCCAAAAGCTCTGAGATGCATTCCTTCCAGAGAGAAACACAAAAGGCTTTATTCGTCAGAGCAATGCTTTTCACCTGAGACTAAGGGTGGGCTTGTTGAAGGAATACGTTTTTAAAAAGCAATATTTACAGGAAGCACAGGAGGGGTAAAGGCGTATGGTGGCTTCCTTCTGGGAGGTGGGAGAGAATAAGAAGCTAGCGTGTTATCATGCTGCACGTGGGTTTTTGGTCTTGAAGTTAGTACCCAGTGCAGATGGGGTCTTGAGGTATGAAGGTCAAGAGTCATTCTGGGACAGAGAAGAGAGTTAAAGCAGCAAATACCAAAAAGCTTAAATGTCATAGAGTTATAGCCCTTGTCCTTGCCCTCCAAATCTGGACATGACCTCTGACTGCATTCATTCGCCTAACTTAGGTCTCCGCATCCGGCGGCGCTCCCTGGATCGCCACGCGAAGCCTACAATTGCCTTTCCTCATTTGATTGACTAGTCCTGAGACTATTGGAATGAACACTGAGAAGCTCATATTTATGAGTTCAAACGTTTATTGCTTTTTCCACTTCTCGTTAACCACCCACACATATCTACCTGAGAGCTGTAGCTCAGAGGCCCTGTGGCTGCAATCCCAGAGGGAAAAATGCAAGTTTGACTCAGAGACAGCTTTCAAAGTGAGTAGATAGTTATGTATTAAAGGTTCAGAAAAAAACCCCTCATATTTTAGAAGAAAACACTTCTTTTCTTTTTAGATGCTTTCTTCTCTGTTTGGGCCTCTAATTTCTATTGAAATTCATCGACAGCCATAAATTGTTGCTAATTTTGTTCTGCTTTCAGTGAGGTTTTATAATTATTCATGGTATTATTATTATTATTTTTTGGTTATGACACAAACTGAGTGACTCTAATCCTGTGAGATGTTTCATAACTCAGCCAACAGAAGACCCATTTGCTGTGCCTTACATTTGCTTGTACGTTCTATTAGCTTGTTCAGGTAATCTGTGCTGAATTTTGCTTTCTTCTGTCAGTCATGAGAAAGTTTGGGTGCCTTTAAAATGTAAAACATTTCAACTCAACTAGTCTTTCCTCTCTCTTAAATCATTGTTATTAATGCATTTAAACTCTTATCTCTATTTTGTGTTTTACTCTATATTTTTTTAAAAATAAAGTCCACAGACACACATTTTCCCTAGGTCTTTATGCAAAATCATTTCACTCGTCTAACTGATATTTTCTGATAATGAATTTCCTTTGCTTCTATAAATGTTTTCCTGTTACATAAGTACATGTAAGTACAGCCTGCTTAGTCCATTTAGCGCTACTGATCTGTACATGTGTTTAGGGCTGATTGCTTAGGATTGGATTACATATCAGGGAGCTCACGGGCCACCCTGGAGAAACCTGACTCACTGTGTCCCAGAAGCTCTTTTATTTTAATTACTTGTCACTCTTCATCCAAGATGGGCCCTTCTGAGATTTCCCCATATAGGTTGGCACTCCAGCTGGCGTTATTGCTGTGCTGCCATCGTTCAAGTGACCACATTGTTGAGGTTTCAGGGATGCAGCGCCTCTGTCATACTGAGGAGGACTTACTTCACAGCAGGCTTTGTGGTCCTCTGGCCCTGGCCACCTCTCTGCCTCCTTTCTTTGTGACGTTTCCTGAGGGTAGGGATGTATCACAGGTGTTCCAGGTGGGGTTGTGTGTCCCATGGTCAGTTGTTCTTTGCACTTTTACCAGCTGTGAATTTCTGTGGTAGTCTCCATCTACAAAACAACAAGAACAACAACAAAAAAGCTTCTTTGATGAGAACTGAGAGCTATACTTATCTATGGATATAAGGATAATAATTTGGACTCTAGTTGGCATTATACTGCTTTTACATATGTTATTTTGTTATTTTCAGGTGCTTGGCATTTTGTAGAGGTGTCAAACCTGGGTTTTTGCTGCTTTACATAATAAGACATGTAACTTTCTAGTTATCCTCAAGATTTAACTACTGGGGTCCATGTTAGTTTGCATCGATCATCCCTGCAGTTAGTAAGTCTACGAGTTGATATTTTCAGTGGCCTTGGAAATTTCAGTGTCTGAGGGACGGATTTTGTCTCACCCTGTCTTACTCCATTTCCAGACGAGAAACTCCACTCACGTCAGTACATCATCCACATCTCACGACGCCAGAAGCTTCACGTGATTACATTGTCCACATCTCACAACGCTAGAAGCCTCTGGTTTTGTTTCTTTGCATGACTCTTAAGTTACTCTTATTGTGAGAAACAGAAATTTATCTGAAAGGAAAGCGAGTTACGAACTTTTAAAATTACCTCTACATTCCTTCTCTTACATTTTGCCCTTGAACTGAAATTGTTTAACCTTCAAATGTGACAAGAAATATCTTCGATACTGATTTTAAGAAATTGTTCAAATCAAATGAATTTATTACTATCTGAATGAAAGTTTGCGTTGATTTTTTTTTATTGTTGAAAATCAGGTGTTGAATCCTTCATGATAAAAGTACTGGAGATAGTAGGTATACATGGGACTTACCTCAACATAAGAAAGGCAATTTAAAGCAAGCCCATAGCCAACATCAACCTAAACAGAGAGAAACTAAGCATTTCCACTAAAATAAGGAATAAGGCAAGGTTGTTCACTCTCTCCATACTTATTCAATAAAGTATGTGAAGTCTTACTTAGAGTAATAAGACAACTGAAGGAGATCAAGGGGACGTAAATTGGAAGGGAAAAAAATTAAAGTATCTTTATTTGCAGATGATGTGATAGTATACATAGGTGACCCTAAAAATTCCACTAGGAAACTCCTATGGGTGATAAATACTTTAAGCAAAGTAGCAGGATACAAAATAAACACACAAAAATCAATAGTCTTCTAATATACAAATGACAGATAGACTGATAAATAAATAAAGGAAACACACCTCCACAATAGCTTAAAAATATAAAACATCTTGGAGTAACTCAAATCAAGCAAATAAATGACCTGTATGATAAAAACCTTAAAACATTGAAGAAGAAATTGAAGAAGATGTTAGAATATGGAAAGACTTTCCATATTCATGGATTGGTAGGATTCTATAGTAAAATGACCATTTTTCTAAAAATGCCCTATAGATTCAATGTAATCTTCATCAAAATTCTAACACAATTATTCACGGATCTTGAAACTACAATTTCAACTACATATGGAAACACACACACACATATGTACACACAGCTCAGGTATTGTAATGTATGTAAAACATTCATGAATAATAACAAAACTGCTAGATCTATCACGATTCTTGATTTTAAGTGGTACTTCAAAACTATAGTAATAAAACCAGCATGGTATCAGCACAAAAATGGACACATTGATCAGTGGAGTTGAACTGAAGACAGAAATAATTCCACATACCTATTGACACCCAATTTTTAGTAAAGAATTCAGAAATAAACACTGGAAAAAGGCAACATCTTCAACAAATGATTCTGGCCGAACTGGAAGTCTGCATGAAGAAGAATGCAAATAGATCCTATTTGCCATCCTATACAAAACTCAACTTTAAGTGGAAGAAAGACCTAACATAAGGCTAGATATACTGAATTTTATAGAAGCGAAAGTGGGGACTATTCTTGAACTCATTGGCACAGAAAAAGACTTCTTGAATAGAACTCCATTAGCACAGGAACTAAGGACAACAATTACCAAATGGACCTCATGAAACTGAGAAGTTTCTGTGTGGCGAAGGACACTATCATTTGAACAGTGTCAGGCTACTGTATGGAAAAAGATTTTTTTTTTTTAACCAAGTGCACATGTGATAGAGGGCTAATATCTAAAATATTTAAAGAACTAAAAAATCCCCTCTGGACATCAAGAAAACAAATATTTCAACTAAAATTAATGTATAGATCTAAACAGAGAATGAAACTCAAATGGCAGGGAAACACTTAAAGAAATGTTCAACACCCTTAGTCATCAGGGAAATGCAAATCAAAACTACTTTGAGATTTTGTCTCATATGAGTCATAATGGCCAAGATCAATAAAGCAGATGACAGCTCACCCTGGTTAGGATGTGCAGCAAAAGGAAACACTCTCATCCATCGCTGGTGAAAGTGCAAATTGTCCAGTCACTGTGGAAGCAGGTGTGTGAGTGTTCTTCAAGAAGTTGGACATATTCCCAACATCCTGTTATACCACTTGGGCATATACCCAAAGAACCCTTCATTCTACTAGAAAGACACTTGTTCAGCCATGTTCACTGATGCTCTGTTCATAATAGCCAGAAACTGAAATAGCCTAGATGTCCATCAGTGGATGAACTGACTGAGAAAACCATATATACGTATACATATGTATATACATATGTATATATATATATACATAGTTTATATATATTATATAGCTATATATATTATATATAGTTTTCACATATATATGGTAACAACATATATATTGTTTTCATATATATACACACACACACATATATATATATATATATGCTTTTTTTGAAACAGGGTTTTTTTTTTTGTATTTTATTTTTTTCTTATCAGTTACATTATATTAACTCTGTACCCCAGCCGTGTCCCGATCCCTCATTCCCTCCCAGTCCCTCCCTCCCTCCCTCCTCTCCACCGTGCCCCTTGCCAAGTCCACTGATAGGGGGGACCTCCTCCCCATTCATCTGATACTGTTTTATCAGGTATCTTCAGGACTGGCTGCAAAGCTCTCCTCTGTGGCCTAACAGGACTGCTCCTCCCTTGGGGGGTGGGGAGGCCAAAGAGCCAGTCATTGAGTTCCTGAAACAAGGTTTTTTTTGGTGTAGCCCTGACTATCTTGGACTCACTTTGTAGATCAGGCTGGCCTCAAACTCCCAGATATCTGCCTGCCTCTGCCATCCCAAGTGCTGGGATTACAGGTGTGCACCACCAGGCTGGCTAAAACATGATATATTTACACAATGGAATATTATTCCGTTGTTAGAAATGAAATCATGAAATTTGCAGGTAAATGGATGGAGCTAAAAAATTATTCTCAATAAGATAACCCAGACCCGGAAACGCACAGCACGTATTCACTTGTATGAGGATTATCAGGTATTAAGCCATTGACAAGCAAGCTACAATCCATATAGCCACAGAGGGACTGGAAACTAGGAGTGGGGAGGGATGGATATCTTTAGGAAGGGAAAATAGAACATATAGTTCTGGATGGAGGAGGCGGATGATTGGAACAGGAAATTCAAACAAGGACAGGGAGGGTGTTAAAGAAGGGAATATTAAAACTAAGGGCCATTGGGAGGGTCATATGGAAAACTAATACAGTAGACACTTTCATATACATAGGTACATTTGTGAGTGTGTAATCCATATAAATAAAATCACAAAATAATGGGAAGACAGAACCCTAGTTGCACATCTCTTGCCACCAAATGAAACTTCTAACACAGGGAATAAGCTACATCTAACCTAATGCTTGCTAATCTAGGTGTCCTGTGGGAATGCCCAAATTATTGTCAAGGCCATTGGTTACTCCCTACAAACTGATGGCATGGTAAGGTCCTATAGCACAAGACAACACATATACAACTCATTGGACATGGAGAACTGAAGCTGATCCTCTGGGAGCCAGTATTCACAGTACTGGAAAGTATTCTGCATGTTACCAAAGGAGAAAAGTAAACACCAACCCAGCTACAACCCATCAATCTGCAGTGGTGATGTCACAAAGCTTGTGGGAAAACCCAACCATATTTGATTTGATTTAAGGTTCATTTCATGAGATGGGACCCATATCTGCCACTGCTTTGTTGGCCAAGAACCTGAGACTAGATAGGCCATGGTCCTAGGGGAAGTCCAAATACTACTGTTTTTCTAAAGGAATGTAGCAACAAAAATGACTCTTAACAACATTCTGCTATACTCATAGATCAATGCCAGGCTCAGCCATCATCAGAGAAACTTCCTCATGGCAGCAAATGGGAACAAGTACAGAGACCTATAGCCTAACAATGGGGAGAGGGAGAGGAAGAAGAAGAGGGAAAGGGAGAGGGAGAGGATCACAGAGAGGGAGGAAGGGAGAGAGGCACGGAGGGAGAGAAAGGGAGGTAGGAGGAGAGAGAGGAGGAGAGAGGGGAAGAAAGAGAGAGAGAGAGAGAGAGAGAGAGAGAGAGAGGAACACTTGGCTTTAAATGGGATGTCGCTATCAAACCCCTCTTTTTTGGGCTCAAGGAACTCTGCTGAAGAGGAGGTAGAAAGAGTGTAAGAGCCATAGGATTGGAGGACACCAAGGACACAAGGCTTTCTAAACATATCCTGATGGGCATACATATGAACTCACAGAGACTGTGGCAGCATGCACAGGGGATTGCACAAGGTAGGGTCCTAGATTGGAGAGGAGAAATGGACATGTGAGAGACCAAAGGATTAAAAAATCAGTGGCTATTATTTTAAAGTTTAAAGCACAAGCCTGAACTAAGGTCAGCCAAGTGGAGATATGTCCAGCCACTTTCAGGGAAGAACTAGCCTTATTACATTCTTTCCCGCCCACTAGAGATACAGTTGCTAGGAAACTGGCCCCTCTCCCCCTAAGAAGGGACACCATACCTTAATGGTTTGGGGGCCTTTCTAAAGCCATATAAGTTCAAAATGCAACATCCCCTTTTGTGTTTTGACCAATAGATGCTTGCCAGGCAGGAATCCCCCTGCTTTGGGCGTGCTGGGAGGGAACGGACTCTTTAAATCACCCAACTAACCTTATCACAGGGCTCTCTTAGTTCTCACCACTTCAGTGGTGAGGATATGTGAGCCCAAGCTGCAGCTTGTAATAAAAAGATCCTCATGTGTTTTACAATGGACTCAACTCCTGGTGGTGGTCTTTTGGGGGGTCTCATGATTTGGGCACAACAACGTACCGCATTTCTAACCCAAAAGCTAGCTCTAATTGAAAATTACTTGCAAATGAAAAATTAGTTTTCTCCAGGGTTGTCTCACTGGGGAAACAAAGTACTCATAAGAGTAGGCTCCATGCCCAGTAGTAGATGGAGAACAGGAAATGAACTTAGTGACATCTTAGGAAGGTTTTTGTCTCAAAATGTTGGGTCAAAGCTTTTTCACTTTTTCTTTTCCTTACAGGTCCTCTGCATACATATTATGTGTTCTTATGGGCTTCTTGTGTGTGTGAACCTGTGTCTTTGCAACTTTATGTGTTTCTCATGCTCTTTCTTTGGCTTTTATTTTTCTGTCTGTTTTGACCTGTTATAAGTTGTTTGTTTTTTATTTATCTTATTTTATTATTCCTTAGATGGCTGTTTGTTTTCTAATCAGAGACAGGAAGGGTGCGTATTTGGATGAAAGGTTAGGAGGAGAAGCATAGAGGAGTTGGGGGAGAAAGAAACCATAGTATGACTATGTTGTATAAAAATACATTTTCAATAAAAGAAAAAAACCAAGTGTTATATTTTTCGTGTTTGCTTTGTAAAGATGATATGTTCCTGCAATTTTAGATGTTTTTAAGAAATGATGACACACGTACACATTGAAATACTGCTCATCCACAATAAAGGTCAAAACCCCATCACATGTGTCCACTAAGGAGAGAGTGGGAATAATTATGTTAAGTTAAACAAGCCAGACACTGAAAGCAAACAGCATCTGTAGTCACTGCCTATGTGATATAAAAAGGCTGACCTCACAGAACTCGAAGGTAGATGGGCGATTGCCAGGTCAGAAGCAGGCAAATCAATGAGCACTAAGTTTTGGACCTTAGCTAGTTTAATTTCTAACCCCATTCTGAATACCTGCCTCATTCCCACTGATAAGAGTAAATGTCATCCCTCATCAGAGACCTTCATTTCGCAGCAGGTAGAGGTGATCACAGAAATACACATCTAGTTAAAACACAAAGAACAACTGAATGCGGGGTTCCAAACACCAGCTGTCACCTCTACAACATGACCCTCACATCTAAGGTTCAGGGAACACTGAGAAGAGGTGATGGAAAGGGAATCAGAGGACCAAGACACCTACCATTAGTGACTTCTGTGTTCAATAAGGAAGCTGCACCCATGAAATCTCAACAATATTATCACTAAAATCAAGACCTTCACAGTGACACCAGTTGACATACCAATGTGGATGAAGGAGATCTCACAAGGCCCCACCCTTTGATAAAGGGCTGTAAGGAATTGGTGGCTGAGAGAGGGTCTTATCCAAGACAGAGGCCCCTGATATCCAATTCCAAGTGTTTAGCACTGAACATGTACACATGAGTAACAATAGAACTCAGCAGGTTTTATTTACACACACACACACACACACACACACACACACACACACACACACGGTGGTCAACAGTTTGAGAAGAAGAAATGGAGGTCATAGAAGAAACTGGGCTAGAGGAGGAGGAGGCGTGAAAATGCTGTAAATACAAAATCCATGTTTAAAATTATCAAAAATTTGAAAAAAGAGCAAGAATTTCTGGCTTTCTCTTGAAAAGTAGGATAACTATAAATGGTAATAATGTACTATGTATCACAAACACTGAAAATGATTTTAGCATAAATAAATGCTAAATGTTTGGAAAGATAGATGGTTGAAATGATTTAAACATTTCACAAAGTAAGCACATGTGGCAATATTGCATGATATCACATAAATATGTATGATATCTATGCATTTGTGTCTCTGTTAAAATAAGTTTAAATTAATATAAAGAAAAAAAAACTAATTCTGTATGTTAGGCATAATATTTTATAACATAAAATTATGATTTATATACTCATAAGTTTGAAAGTTTATATAGTATTTTGATATTTATTTCAACTACAGAATCCTTGCAAAATCTATTTGTTCATGTGGAAAAGACAATTTCATTTTGCCTTTAGCTCTTTGTTATCACAAGAGTGTGTCATCTGCATTGTTATATGAACTGCCTCCTGGGCCGGCATAAGAATATCTTGATGCCTGTGACGTGTGAATGGCGATTGCTTCAGCAGGGTATAAATATGATTCTTTGCTTCTCTCAGTAGCATTCTAACCTGCAACCTCTGAAATCTATTCAGCTTTTATTTTTAAAGCTATTTTTTCCCCAGCATTTTATTTGTTTATTTTTATTACAATTTATTCACTTTGTGTCCCAGTTGTGGCCCCCTCCTCTTCCCCTCCCAATCCTGCTCTCCCTCCCTCTTCTCTTCCCATTCCCCTCCCCCTGTCCATTGATAGTGGAGGTCCTTTTCCCCTTCCATCTCACCCTAGCCTATCAGGTTTCACCAGGACTGGCTGCACTGTCTTCTTCTGTGGCCTGGTAAGGCTGTTCCCCCCTCAGGTGGTGGTGGTGGTGGTGGTGGTGGTGGTGGTGGTGGTGGTGGTGGTGGTGTGTGTGTGTGTGATCAAAGGGCCAGCTACTGAGTTCATGTCAGAGACAGCCTTTGTTCCCCTTACTACAGAACCCACTTGAACACTGAGCTGCCACGGGCTACATCTGTGCAGGTTAAAGCCATTTCTTATGATACTATCTAGGTATATTTTCTCATTTTTCTTTAAGTTACCATCTTGCTTTATATATCTGAGTAATCTTGATTCCCAAGACTTTCTATGCTTTAAAAGTTATTTTACATTTATGCTTTAAAAGTAAGACTCTGGTCATGTGTTAACATACCTAGATCACCACTCTGCCCGGAAATGGAAGGAATAATGTTTCTATTCAATTTTTATAATTTTGTTTGTTTTTGTTATGAAAACGATGGTAAGTTATTTGAAACTTAAGTCTACATGCTGTTGGATTCTTATTTTTGGTAAATACTTTCTAACACAAATTTAATATTTTCTTTCTTTTCTTGTATTTCTAAGTTTCTACCTCAGTTTATTTTTATATTTTAATAAGTTCTTATTCATCCTGTTTAATGCATGTTGTATTTTAGCAGTTTCATGTATGTATTTTAACGCAAGCAGAGTATGTTAAAAACTTAAAGACCATTTTATTCAAACCTCAACACTTTCCAATAACAACCCCCTCCTTTTTTTTTTTTGTGGAAATAGGAAAATATTTCTTAAGTTAATATGGAAGTAAAAGCGATCTGGTATAGCCAAAGACACCCTGAGCAAAATTAACAATGCTAGGTGTATCACAACAGTTGATCTCAAATTATGTTATGGAGTTATAGTAACAAAAACTTTGTGGCACAAAATCCAGTAGAACAGAGCACATACCTGCACAGCTACAGACATCTGTTCTAACACAGTCGCTACAAAGGATATACATTGGAGAAAAGAAAACCTCTTCAACAAATGGAACTGGCAATGCTGGGTGTGACACTGGCTCGCTGGCTGGACATTCACATGTATAAAAATGAAACCCGAGTCCCATTTTACTCACTTCCTACAAAAGGCAATTACAAATTAATCAAGAGCTGAATGTAAAACCCGACTCTTTGAAACTCCAACAGGAAATCATAAAGACACTTGGGTGGCACGATTGGACAAGTAGAATTAGGTATGTGTGCAATATAAAACCTTCCCATGTGTGTCAAAGCCAGCATTCTTAATCCCGAAACATTGATGCAATCATTCATTTTCTACAATCAGATATGCAGTCCACTCCAAACTCCAGAAGAATGGGTTTGTATCATAAATCTGGGTGTTACCAACACTCACTGAGGGTTTTAACAATTCACACACTTTTAAAGTTTTCCTTTGATTTACAGAATTATCTCAATATATCAACAAATATTATTTTTGAATAATATTTTTGAATATTATGTATAATAATGTATAGACTTTACAAATGAAATCCCAAACTAAATTAAATAAAATTAGCTGAATGAATACAAGAGAATAAAAAAATCAACGAGTTATCAATTAAATTTACCTGGATTTAAAAAAAAAAAAAACTAAGTCGAATTCAAGGGTTTTGCTAATTGTTCTGAGACCATAGTATGGGAAGACATTTGCCGTGAAAGAAGTGCTCTGAAGTAAACACTGCCTCTGGGACAGAACCTTCTGCTCCCCAGGACCGGAATTGTTGGAGGTTGTGTGTTTTGGGTGGTAGAAGGGTGGTTACCTAGCAACCGCCCCTCCTCCCTTGTCTGTGCTGCAAGAATCAGATTGGACACGTCAGTAAATTGATTACTAGTTTGCTAGATCTGGAGGAACAATGCGAGAATGTGGTAGGGCACAATTCTTAATAACAAGAAACTTCCAGGCTTTCCTCCGTTGATTGCACTCTTTATCTGATGCTGCTTGAAGCTTGTCTAGAGATTGTTGAAATGCTAAACTGATACCCATCAAATGAAAAAGAGAGAAACTTCAGATTTTGATTAATGGCGTTTATTTTCGGTTTGTTTTTAGAGCAAGCAATGAAATTGTTACAATAGCATCCATTCTGGGCAAGTAGTCACATTCTCATCGAGCCCTCTGCAATAAGACGGCTCAGAATGGGTTGGGTCTTGGAGAAATGCTGTTTAAAAAACCTAGACAAGTTTTATATACCATGTTTACCATCTGAAGGTATAGTTAATGAGGCACTAATTTTTATAAAGCGTACACAGAATATCCTTATGTTTATGACAAATGAGCTCGACCATATGTGACAACAACCTAGAAGGGAAACACATACTTTAACACAGTTTACACCGTATGATCGGATTGCTGTGGGGCGCCTTACAGACGAACAACGCCACTCTCCTCTCCCGGGGCAGTTCCACTGGTGATGGATGCGGAGGGCTGAGGAGGCAGGTGCTGCGAGCGCTTGGATCGTTTAGGACACTGTCGCAGACACGGCTGTGGAAACATTACACACAGTGACTTCGTTTCTGCTTTTCACAGCACTGTGTCTGTAAGGTTAAAAAAAAAAAAGTCTATTCAAAGAACGCTTCAAGCGCCACGTGTGTGGGAGCTGGTAGAAAGGAAAGGAAGGAGGCTTCGGCTTGGAAAATTTTCCATGATGCTGAGTGCTGAAACCAGTGTCTCCCCAGACACACTGCTGACGCTCGGGGCAGCTGCTTGCCAGTGCGCAGACACCTGCCTCGTGCACAGCAGTTTTCTGAGACATCCTTATGCCTCCTCCTCCTTCAACACAGCGCACATGGAATCTCATCTGTATGAAGTTAAATTGCAGAGGAATGGAGTGTGTGTGTGTGTGTGTGTGTGTGTGTGTGTGTGTGTGTGTGAACTGTTAGGTAGAAGTTACAACTGTGTTTCTTCTCTCTACACCTGCTAAGCGTTTGCTTTAAAAAGAGATGCACTTAAGATTTAAATTAATCAGAACATGACACCATATTTTCCCAGATCCTCATGCCAAAAAACAGCGTTACCTTACCTTTGAGAGCAACTGGTAATAATATCATTTCAGAATTTGGTCCAATTCTTGTAATTTGCTTACAGAAACCTGTGAGGAGCCAGAGCTTTGACTGTAAATATTGCTATAGCATCAGTGTCCAAATAGTTGAAGTCAGATCTGAGAATAAATTTTACATTGAAATAATTCATTCTGTTCCCAAGAATCTTAACTGGTCAAATGTCAGATATTAAAAGGAAAACAGGCGTCAGACCAGAAAACAGCAGCAACATCAACCAAATGTTTGGACTATAGCAGTGTGAACATGATTATTTTTTAACATCAATTTGCAGTGGATTTCCCCAAATGTGCTAAGTACGGCACATGCAAGAGTTCACAGAATAATTTAGGAAGCAAGGGTGCAGCTTACAGGGGCCATTTGATATGGACGCTTCCCTCTGCTTACTCTTTATTTTCTCTATAAATTATGATTATAATTTTAGAGAATAAGTCGGATAAGTAGGAGCCGTTTATTTTAATGTCTGTATATGACCAGGATTAAGAACTGTAAAGAACACTTTTCAGGACGCGTCTCCATGTGCCTCTGAGCCTAACAGAATAGCATAGTTAATAGTATAGTTCATATCTAGTAGCCCAACAGTTAAAATAATTGGTGAGTGTGCGCTGAATCCTCAAGAGAGGAGGGAGGGTGCCAGAAGGAGGGCGAGGAGGAGCGGCTGGAGAGAGGAGGGGGGAGGGCAGGTGCTGATTTCAGCCCTGTAGCGTCAGGATTGCGTCAATTCGGGTTTCAGCCACGTCTGGAGTCTCGGAGACAAGCTTTTCAGAAGAGCCAAGACAGGAACAGGGCAGGGTGACACACTGCTGATAAAGCGCGCGGACCTTCCTCCAGCCCCTCCCGCTGCAGGCGCGGGTCCCCGGACCCGCCGTGCCTCCCCTGGAAGCCTCGTTCCAGGGTCCTTCCAGGTGAATCTGCCCGGAGTTCTTTCAGCACCTCGGACAGAGCACGCAGAAAACATGGCTCCTATCACCAGCAGCCGCGTGGAATTTGGTAAGCAAGTTGCTGACTGAACTTGGGGCTGGGGCTGGGCTCAGGGGCTGTGCTGTGCTTTGCTCTCCACTGGATGTTGAATATGTATATTTTCAAGTAGCTAATCTGAAAGGAAGACGGGAAGAGCAGATGGTTAATTGTGGCTTACTTCCTCTTCTTGAAATCTTTCTGCTTAACATCGCCTTCTGCGATTTCACCTTCCAGAAGTTCCTGACTGTTCATGTGGCTCTGTGAGGTGCAGCCTGAGCTGAGGAAAGAAAAGAACATCTGTTCTTAAAATGCTGCCTCGTTTATTTTCTGGATGGTTCCTATTTGTGTGTAAATCTTTTAGGAAAAGCCACATACGCCTTTGGTTACATAAGAGTAGTTTGATATGCCATAAAATAACTTGTAGGTTGAGGGTTTGAGAGGAATGGTCTATTACACTGTCTAATTTTCTCTGCTATGTTTTCTTGCATCTCTGAAGTATGTTGCTAATGACAGACAAAATTCTGTGATACTGTAGTACTGGGGACTTTAAAACCAATTGGCTTCGGCCTGTTTCATGTCCCTGGTTGAGCTTTCTGGAGTACAGTGCTCTATAGTTAAGTAAAAGCTGCTCAAAACTTGGAACAGGGCTCCTGCTATCTGGATTGCTTTCCCTGTTTGTTTTTCAAAAATTTGTCACTATGGTCTCCTTGTCTGCTTCAGTAAATAAATTAGATATACCTGTTAGAAAATCAATTAACATTTCCAGGTCCAATTATATTCTAATAGGAAAAAAAAACACCAAGGTTTTATCTATAAGTATTTTTTTTAATTAAAGGATGGAGAAATTTATGAATAGTATCTCGGCATGATATGTATGATAACTGTGGTTAAAATGAGCGGTATGGGCATAATCTCTGCTCTCAAAAGCTAAATACAATATCAGTAGTTACATTAGCAGAATACGAGTCCATATTATTTCCATATTTGAATATTAGACATAATAAAATACTCATAAACTATTTTTTCAGCCATTCATCATTGGATTTGTGTGTGTGATATTTACACTCAGTTACTGATTTGAAATCAGAGAATTTCTGATAGTAAGGTAGCTTTAGAGATTATCCTTGTGAAAATGTTTTCATGTTTAGTTGTCTGTCTACTTAGAAAATGATTTCAACTGCTTTTATTGTTCTTATACTGGCTGAAGAATTTTTTAGTTCTTGAGTTTGCTTTAGCTTTCTTGTCATGAGTAATTAAATTGTGTGTGTGGGGGCACAAAGACTTAAATAGAAGAAGCTGATACTGTTTAGCTGATTAACTCATTTTTCCTTCTCTCCTTTTTCCTCCTCTTCCACCTCTTTCTTCTCAGAAGCATTCACTTTTTTTTTTCCTATTTAAGAGACTCACAGCTTTACCCCATCTTTACATGGTTCAATTTAGTAATATAATTAAGTTATAGATTTTATATTCATTGCTGCTTTTTTTAAAAAATATCAAATGTTTCTCTTACTTGTTTCTCCATCTGATTTCTTTTGAGTTTAGTTTTAGGATGATGAAGTGGATGGGCAAAATGCTTAGGAGATGGACAAGAGACATCTAAAAGATTTGTCTTCTTGGTCTTAAAAAGTGTTAACCCTTTGGGGGATGGAACTTTTATGCTTAGTACTCACTATTTGAAATAAAATATGGATAAAATAAAGTTCAGTATACATAATATTTTAATCTGTTATATTCACTTTATGCTAAAGATTTACTCAGTTGCTTCGCCGTGTTAGATGTAGGAGTAGTATAACTACTAAATATTTTCAGAAGACTCTGCTTACATATTAAAGGACACATGCTACATGCACAATCACTGTTGGTATGTCACTCGATGTCAATGATTTAATGTGTTCTAAGTTAAGAGAATGATGGCATTTTCAATTCTATTACCTTTTTGCCATATAGAAATATGAAAGGATAAAATTGAACTCGAAATTATCTATACCCACTTTGCACTCACATTTTGGGAATGACGATGCATTCACAACCACATTATTCTGTTTAACTCACATAGATTACTTTGTGCTTTGTATAATTCAGTGGTTGAAGAATTTTAGGCTCATATATACAAGGGGATTGTAGTGTTGTAAATTAATTATATAATATTACCATACTCTTGATTTTCTTTTATTGTTCTTCCACCTTATTAACAAATGTTTATCTTTTAAAAATTACAACCCACAATTAGAATAAGAATTTTAATGAGTTTAAAACAATACCAATGGCCATAATTTTTTCCCCACAAGTTTTTAGTTCTGTGGACTATTATCTTTAGATATTCTTTTTTTTCCTGCTTGAATTCTGGGTGAATAAAGATATTAAAAGGGCAGAGTTCCACCAATATTCTTGTATCTATCTATCTATCTATCTATCTATCTATCTATCTATCTATCTATC
>NW_026596069.1:4862549-4865685 GCF_907164565.1 Psammomys obesus
ATCTATCTATCTATCTATCTATCTATCTATCTATCTATCTATCTATCCTGGATTGATGCTTTTGGAAAGCCTCAAAATGTCAATGAAAAAAAAAATGAAAATAGTACTACCTCATATTATTGTACCTGACTTATAATAACTGAGTAAAACAAAGCCAGGTCGAGAATATTAATCATGACCCCATGTTTGTTCCAGATATACTTTTATTTATTTATGAGAATCTACTGAAGTTAAGGCATTTAAAACCATAATGTATTTCATGTGTGTCACATAGGGCTATGTTTAGACTTAAAGTTAGTGAAAGATGTCACTATTACTCATGGCGGTATGGTGGGGAAGTAATTCAATTTTCCCAACTTATAGCAAAGGCTACCTCTATTATGCTGTTCTTATGGTCTCCCACTTCAATTCTGATCCTTTAATGTACGTCATTCGTCATTTGGTTTTTCAGATGAAATACCCACAGTAGTGGGCATCTTCAGTGCATTTGGCCTTGTCTTCACTGTCTCTCTCTTTGCCTGGATCTGCTGCCAGAGAAGATCATCGAAGTCCAACAAGACTCCTCCATACAAGTTTGTGCACGTGCTCAAAGGAGTTGATATCTATCCTGAAAACCTAAGTAGCAAAAAGAAATTTGGAGGAGATGACAAAAACGAAGTTAAGAACAAACCAGCTGTGCCCAAAATTTCACTGCACCTTGATCTGGAGAAGCGAGATCTCAACGGCAATTTCCCCAAAAGCAACCTCAAAGCTGGCAGCTCTTCTGATCCAGAAAATGCAGCCCCAAAGCTCTTTACAGAGTCAGAAAAGGAGGCCATTTCCCCTGAGAGCTTGAAATCCAGCACCTCCCTCACTGAAGAGGAGAAACAGGAGAAGCTAGGGACACTTTTCTTGTCTCTAGAGTACAACTTTGAGAAGAAAGCATTTGTGGTGAACATCAAGGAAGCCCAGGGTTTACCAGCCATGGATGAGCAATCCATGACCTCTGACCCATACATCAAAATGACAATCTTGCCGGAGAAGAAACACAAAGTGAAAACCAGAGTGCTGAGGAAGACACTGGACCCTGTTTTTGATGAAACTTTCACCTTCTATGGGATCCCTTATTCCCACATCCAAGAGTTGTCCCTGCACTTCACAGTGTTGAGTTTTGACAGGTTTTCAAGAGATGATATCATCGGAGAAGTCCTTATTCCACTTTCAGGGATCGAGTTATCAGACGGAAAAATGCTAATGAATAGAGAGATCATCAAGAGAAATGCTAAGGTAATTCTGTAAACATTTAAGTATTTATAAGGGATCTTTAATATATGTTTTAAAAAATCCATGTTTTCCTTCACATGATGGGTTGGTACACATTATCCTTAATTACTGTGGGTGACAGTTAACAGAGAACAAGAGAACAGAGAAAGCAAAAGGAAATTTAACCCACAACAGAAATGCTCAAGGAACCTTTGTGCATAAAATAGGAGAACATACTTATGATGGTATTTGTGTATCATTTATGTAAGAGCTATTTTAAATTTTCCATTAAAATATTTTGAAAAAGACTGTTCCTTTAAAGTTCACATGCATGTCTCTTATCATAGGTTATTAAAGTGTTTCTGGGTCAGAGTAACTGAACTTGAAACTGAGATTAAAAATTAAGCCAATTCCTCCTCAGGATGTGGGATTCGAATGGACTTTTCGCGAAACTGCTTTTGAACAAGGGGTCACCCTGTTCTGTTGACTTATGAATGCCCATTCTTCTGCTGTGCAAAGATGTGGATGGCTCTGCTTTCAGACTCGTTCTACTTTGGCAACTCCTGGATAATATTTTGGAGCTGAACATATCTTTAGAGCACGCTGTAACCATCTTCCCATCTCGTTTGTCCTGACAATAGTGAAAGTCCAGGTCCAGAGAGTTGCATGGCTTGTGTGAGGCACCTGACTGTTTGGGACCATTAAGGATCAGAGGGCTCCCCGGCTGCCATCCCAACCTCCTTGATGTGCCTTTTTGTACAAGTGCTTACTTTTAGGTGGCCTTCATCAGGCTGGAGCTCCCTCTCTCCCCCTTTCTCTCTTTCTCTCTCTCACATATTTTTCTTTAGCTGTTCTTAATTATAAGCAAGTCCTATGTTACTGTTAGTTTTAGTTAAAGCTTGCACTTTGCTTTCTTCGTTGTCTTAGGTAAGGTCTTTCATATGAAATTAAATATAGGTAGCCTGTAATGAAGGAATCTATGTTACTGTCCAAAAGCAAGTTTTAAAATTTGAGTCAGTTCTCTCCAATACTTAAATTTATTTATTTATTTTTCTTCTTAGACTGAGGAAAGAATTTGGCTATGAAAGGACAAGAATTCTAACTCCATCATGATCTTTATCTAGAATAATTGTTGGATTCATAATAAATCTTCTCTGGCTTGACTTGAAGTGCTAATAATGCCAATAGTAAAAAAAAAAAATCCTCTTGGAAAAATAATATAAATACCTTTCAAAACATGTTTAAGGACTGGGTGTGGTCAAAGCTTTGCAAATTTTAGCTTTCTGTAGTACCGGAAACAACCACAAGATGGCGGACACTGGTTTTAGTCGTTAGGGAGCTGCACAAAAGCAGATTCTCAGATTCGTTAGCTTGTTAAAATAAAAAAGTAAATAAGAACATGACACTAAAGTAACAAAGCTATTATGTTGTTGGATGTTTTGTGGCGAGAGCACAAAAGCTCAGAACCCAAACCGCGTTTCCCGTCTCTCTCTTTGTTTAGAAGTCTTCTGGACGGGGTGAGCTTCTGGTGTCTCTCTGCTACCAGTCCACCACAAACACGCTCACCGTGGTTGTCTTAAAAGCGCGGCACCTGCCGAAGTCTGAAGTGTCCGGACTTTCAGGTAAGAAGGCTTCCGAAATGCTGGCGTTCAGTTTGTCACTGCCTAATGCATTTCGCAACAATTGTCTGCTAACACCGGACTCTGGTTCTGTTATTCACAATCACGGGTTCTGGGATTTTTGTTTCCTTGCTTTGTGGGAAGACTTTGTGAGTCACTTCTGCCAACGGTGCGGAGAAGTTCATACACCTGTAAGACAAAGTTCATGCGGAAGAGACATTTCCCCCCATGTATGTATGTATGTATGTATGTATGTATGTATGTATGTATGTATG
>NW_026596069.1:4865695-4874839 GCF_907164565.1 Psammomys obesus
ATGTATGTATGTATGTATGTATGTATGTATGTATGTATGTATGTATGTATGTATGTATTCAATCACGTTACAGCCTGATCCCTTGCCCCTTCCCTCCTCTTCTCCCAGTCCCACCCTCACACTCCCTCTCCCATGCCCCCCTCTCTTTCTTCTCTGAGAAGGAGAGGCCAGCTAGGTCTACCAACCCACGCTGGCACCTTAAGTCACAGCACATCATCCCCTCCCACTAAGGCCAGACAAAGCAGCCCAGGCAGGAGAAAGGGCACCAAAGGCAGACAACAGAGTCAGAGACAGCCCCTGCTCTCATTGTTAAGGACCCACAGGATGACCAAGCTGCATGTCTGCTGTGTATGTGTAAGGTTCTAGGTCCAGCCCATGCAAGCTCTTTGGTTAGTGGTTCAGTCTCTGTGAGCCCCCGTGGGCCCAGGTCAGTTTATTCTGTAGGTCTTCTTGTGGTGTCCTTGACCCTTCCTGCTCCCTCAAGCCTTCCTCCCACCCACAAGACTGTCCGCCTAATGTTTGGCTGTGGGTCTCAACATCTGTTTCCATCAGCTGCTGGTTGGAGCTTCTCAGAGGACAGTTCTGCTAGGCTCCTGTCTGAAAGCATAGCCGAGTACCGTTAATAGTGCCAGGGGTTGGCTCTCTCCAATGGGGTGGGTCTCAAGTTGGGCCAGTCATTGGTCTGTCATTCTCAAGGATGAAACACTTAAGTGAATGGTTCAACGCAGAGAGCAATGACAAATGAAGAAAAGATAGAGCCTAACATTGCTCAAGACAAGAGTTTTGATTTTTTTGCATTTCAAATGAGCTGACTTATCCTCACTCTTTAAAATGATTCATTACTTTTCTTCCATAATACACATGCTTTAAGAATTAACTTTAATTTTGAATAAATCTGAAAAAATAAAATGTTTGTTGTAGAATATAGTATGAAAGAAAACGAGCAAAGCTATAGGTTAAAGTAATCTTAATTAAAATCTTCATCTTACCATTTCATAGTATAGTATCCTCTTTATATTTTTTATAAATATATTTTTATTTTAATTTTTATTAATTACAGTTTATTTACTTTGTATCCCCTTGTAGCTTCCTTCCCCTCCCCTCCCCTCCCAATCCCACCCTTTCTCCCTCTTCTCCACCAATGCCCCTCCCCCAGTCCACTGATAGGGGAGGTCCTCCTTTCTTTCCCTCTGACCCTAGTCTATCAGGTCTAATCAGGACTGGCTACATTCTCTTCCTCTGTGGCCTGGTAAGGCTGCTCCCCCTCAGGGGGAGGTGATCAAAGAGCAGACCAATCATATTTCTTAAGCACTACAGAAATTGGAAACAATAATATTTGAAAACCATTTTGAAAAGTAGAAGTATATATTTTAATAATGAATCACCTAGTGGTATTATTATTATTATTTGGTTGTAGAAATTGAAGGAAAGTTCTTAACTCTTGAGATCATGAAGATAAATTATATATATATATATATATATGTACTGCAATTAAAAATAATATAATTATGTGGTGAAAAAACTCACATGATCCTAAATCATTTCATAAGAATGTCACAGGAAAGATCAACTATGGTAAACTGAAACCAAATTCTGCAATGACTAGCCACTTGCAGAAAAGCTAAAGGGCAGGACATCATCATTATGGTTTCTAAATCCATTTAGCAACAAAAATGGCATCTTGAGGTAGACTCACTAAGAGCGTGCAATGAGTGAGCTCAAAGGCAGGGTAAGGTTTGGCTTCATCTCACTTTTGGAATTTATTGTTAGTAGGCAGTATGCAGCATTCTCTTTCCTTTCCCTTTTTGTTAAGTTCTTGTTCTTGTACTATTATGATTCCTTCCCTAACACCAGGTCTAGAGACTGCTTTCTATTTTTCATTATTTTCAGTTTCATTGACGAGAAAAAGGTGAAACCTATTTTCAGTCCCATTTGTTTGGACTTGCTTACATTGTAAGATGCCCATGTCCACTGTACTGGTGTGCCCCGGACACCAAGGATGCCATCTCCCGGGTCGGATCTGCGGCTCACTGTGGCCAATATAACACTTGTTGTATGCCATTGCAGATCCCTATGTGAAAGTGAACCTGTACCACGCCAAGAAGAGAATCTCCAAAAAGAAGACTCACGTGAAAAAATGCACTCCCAACGCAGTGTTCAACGAACTGTTTGTCTTTGATATTCCTTGTGAGAGTCTTGAAGAAATAAGTGTTGAATTTTTAGTTTTGGATTCTGAAAGGGGACCCCGAAACGAGGTGATCGGGCGGTTGGTCCTGGGTGCCACGGCAGAAGGAAGCGGTGGGGGGCACTGGAAGGAGATCTGTGACTTCCCCAGGAGACAGATTGCTAAGTGGCACATGCTGTGTGATGGTTAGCTTCCTGGCTGCGAGCGGGGGCTTGGAGATTTTTACTAGGAGAGAAGCAGTTTTCTTTCTTATCCATGACTGTAAGCTTGTGGCACATCGAGCTACTTTATTATTTATTTTTACTTATTTACATTGGTTAGAAGTGTATTAAATTAGTAGACCAGAAAATAGTTGGAAATGTGTATCGTGATAATTTCCTCCTTTATTAGAGGTGTTGTTCAAATTTTCAAAAGATACACAGTTTCCCTCTGTGTGGTATTAAGTGGGCCAACCAAGCCTGTTATGAACACTCTAGCTTAATCTCAAGTCACAGATGTGTGTGGTAGGTGATGATTTCATTTTTGCCTTGGTAGTGGAAACCCAGGTGATTGTTAAGAGTTAAAAATGAAAATCACACCTTTTTTGTATGATGATTAATCCATTTTTCTTCAGGTTGGGGAGATAGGTTTTATTTCAATCCAAAGATATTTCAGAAATGTCCTTAAGTCTGTTTTTTTTTTTTCAGTTAAATATGTCATGTTCAAATGATTGTTTTATATAACAAAGTATGCTAATGCTGTCCTTTCCATTTGGTTTGTAATTATCTGATATAATCCCATCATAGAAGGGGTAACTTAGGTTCACTTCATAAAGACAGCAAACAAGTTGGGAAATTAATTTATTAAAGGGCTGAATTGAAGAACACTGTGGTTGAAATGAGATGTTTGTTCCCCAAGATCATGTGTGAGTCATGTAAAATGTAACTTTACCTAAAAACCATGGTCTTGAATTATTCACTGCCCATTACAAGCCTCAGTATGGCCTAAGATACTCCTCTTTACCTTTGTGAAGTTGTCAGACTCTTTAATGATAAAAAATAAACTTAAGCTAGAATTTCACTTAGGAACACAATTTTTTTTTAAAATAAAAATCTATCAGTGTACAAGTGTATTTTCAAGACTCTCTTTTCCCCTCAGAGTGGACATGGCTACCTAAGTTTTTAACTTATTCTTTCCCAGGAAGAACTAAGTTACTCAAAAAGGAACAAAAGAAAAGAAAAATACTTGAGAAATTCATTGTCAAGTTGAAATCAACCATTTTAAGTAAATAAGACTAGGACAAAAAAAGAGTAAGCCTTTCAGAATTTATGAATATTTACAAAATATACATAAGCTGTAAAATTAGTCCAGACGGTATGTCACTATCTTTAGAGGCCAAATTGTCATGAGGTGTTATTTTTTAAGGTAGTTTAAAGAATTGTGTCTTGTGCCACTCCCAATTGCTGAGTTCTGAAATTCTTGCAAAATCTGTTTGAGTCAGGCAGAACTCTGGCATTTTCTGGGAAGACTTAAGTCAATGGCGATGTCTTCATATTTGGGTGATTAGAGAATCTAAGTGTGACTTAGGTCCAGCTGAGTTATTAAATATGCAAGTTAGAGATAATGTCTACTGAAAAATTTACCTTTGAGTCAAGTTTTGTGTCAGTGGTTTAGCCATTTTTGAGAATGTGTTTGATATCACAGTGTTTGTAAATTCAATGAAAATGTATTTCCGATCCAGTTGTCCGTGCTTTTTATGACTACAACGAAAGTCCGACTTTCTATAAGGAACTATATTCACTCTGTATGTACAAAAACTGAGACCAACCTCTTTTATGCTTTTTTCACACTCATTGTCATCCAGTGACAAAGTCATCTCTCATCTCCATCTACTCAGCTGGAAAGAACACGGAATGAACTGCAGTCATGTGGAGTTTGGGGAGGCCAGGCAGCCTCTGTGTGTATGTACATTTGATGTCATAGGCCATGGAACAGAGTATAGCTTGGAACTCTAATGTCATGAGGCGTCATTTCCAAGTATCCTACAGACTGTCAGGAAGTTGACGGTGATCCAATTTATAGGATGCCTTTTGGAAAAGGATTTTTTTTAAAAATAGAAAGGAAACCCGATAACAAATACTTTTAAAAATCACAAGAATTGCTTGTAAATAGTTTTAAGTTTTACAATTTAAAGTGTTTTGCTGGTGAAGAGTTGATTGAAACGATAACAGGTTTTAAGGAAAAGAGAAAAGAAGAAAGCAAGAAAGGAGAAAAGCAAGAAAAGAATTGAAACAGGCAGGGAGATAAGTGATCTCATCATGTTTGAAAATCGTACTGTTTATGATGTATTACAATATCAAAGTGAATATCCAACTCTGCTAATGTTCATGCACTGTATTAAACATGTAAATTAATTTATTGTCTGCTTAGCCTGTCTGACCACCCAAAGAGGGAGGTGCCATGTCTGAAGAACTGTGTGATTCAGTAGCTGACTTGTTCTGACTTGTTGTAGTTCAGTAGAAGTGACCCGGAGGTAAGCATGGCGTGAGGGAGATGGTGTCTGTTCTTTTGTGCCAGCACTGTGTGTTTGTAAGACACGAATAAACTGCTGCTTTTGCCCAAACGATCTCAACCAAGCATTTCCTGCCAATGGCTCTGTCAGAAACTTTATATTGCTTTCTGGGTTTCTACCTTGTCCAGACAAACCACTCTCATACCTCAGAGAGCCCAAGATCTCTCATGTTTGGAACTCTGAATTTTGTCTAATTTTTGACAGTCATCTGGGGAAGCTATGTCTGCCTAAAAGTGAAGCCCAATACTTAGGGAGCACAGGCACTGATCATGATGCATATGCAGAGAGTTGAAGGATGATGTTGGAATTTCTCACTCCACCACCCTATTCTTCTCACTTCAAGGGCGGGGATAGGCAGGAGTTTCATCAATTGACTTCATTGGATTCTCCTAACTCTTCTTAAGTCATGGTCTTGCTAGCTCAGGTTGGTGTTAGACTCACAATCCTCTTGTTTCAGTCTCCTGAGTTCTGTGCTTTCAGGGGTTGTATGACCATCGGCAACGAGATGTAGTTTTCATAAGAACAAGTCTTTATTTTCATCTTTGCAGTGAGAGAGACTGAGTCCACATTCTTCCTCATGATAAGCCACTGCACGACCATTGTCCACCCCTCGCTCTTTCTGTTAGATTCTTAAAGGGGTTCATTCTCATTTTATTTTCCTTTCTAATTTTTATTTACCTTCCCACACTTTCTTGTTTTTACTCAACCATTTTTGTTCCCCTTTTATTTTTTACTCTTCTTGCCCCCCCCTTTTAAAATCTTATTTCAGGTTTTCTTTCTTTCATATTGTACTATTTAAAAAATGGTACTATTTTTGTACTATGTAGAAACAGTACAATTAAAAAATGTTTTTTTGCACTATTAAAAAAATCTTTTTTTCACATCATTATACTACATAGATTTAATTATTAGAATTTAATTATTAGAATGGCAAAGCAATGCAGCCATTTTTCATCTTCAGAAAGTAAGGAAAACCCAGGGTATTTGCAACAGCCCCATCAGGTAAGTAAGAATAGCCAGAGCCTTGAGGAGCAGATACTTTTTGCAGCATTGACCTCTGCAGAGGTGCATGATGGTGATCACACCTGGCACAATGTTCTTGGGAATAGAATGCAACTATAAGCAACTATTCTTAAAGCTCATCTGAAGTATACTAAGAGTATGCATGGATATGCTGAAAGAACTGGTAGGCCATTACATTCAAATGTTCAGCGGTTTTAAAAGATGGCCATGTTTTTAAAATTAAGCTTATGTATTCCCTTTACATCCCGACTGCAGGTCCCGCCCTCCTCTCCCCGTGGTCCTATCTTCTCACTTTCTTCTTCCTTTTCCTTCCATCCTCCCCCTTCTTCTCAGAAAAGGGGATCCCCCCATCGACCTACCCTAGCACATCAAGGCTCATCAGGACTGAGCGCATCCTCTTCCACTGAGGCCAGGCAAGGCAGCCCCACTAGGGGGAAATGATCCAATAACAGGCAACAGAGTCCATGTCAGAAGCAGCCCTTGATCCACTTGCTAGGGAATCCCCATGAAGAACAAGCTTCCCATCAGTTATATATGTGTAGGGGACCTAGGTTGGTGCTTCAGTCTCTGTAAGCCCCCATGGGACAAGATTAGTTGACTCTGTTGTTCTTCTTGTGGTGATCTTGTCCCCTCCATGTCCTTCTATCCTTCCCCTGGGCTTCCACAGGGCTCTCAGCTCTCTTTTCCATGTTTGGCTGCAAGTCTTAGTATCTCTTTTGGTTCACTGCTGGGTGGAACCTCTCAGAGGACAATTATGCTAGGCTCCAATCTGCAATCATAGCTGAGTATCATTAATAGTGTCAGAGGTTGGCTCTCTACTGTGGGGTAGAAAAGCTGGGGTGATAGCTCACCAGTTAAGAGCACTGCCTACAGTTGTGCATAGTCACACATGCCTTTAATCCCAGCACTTGGGAGATAGAGGCAAGCAGATCTCTGTGGGTTTGAAGCCAGCCTGATCTACAAGGTGAGTCCTGGATAGTCTAGGGCTCTTGTTAAACAGAGAAATCCTGTCTTGAAAAAAAACCTACCAACCAACCAACCAACCAAACAACCAACCAACCAAACAACCAAACAAAAAACCCCCCAAACACTGGCTACTATCCCAGGGGAACTGAGTTCATTTGCCAGTAGGCACATGGTGCCTTACATCTACCTGTAACTCCAGTCCCAGGGGACCCAGCACTCTCTACTGGCTTCTGTGGGCACCAGGTATTCAGAACTGCCATTTATTTTCTCTTAAACATAATTGCACAGATTTTTTTCTTTTTAGTTACATTTTGTTAACTCTGTGTCCCAGCTGTATCCCGCTCCCTCATTCCCTCCCCAACCCCACACTCCCTCCCTGGTCTCCTCCCTGCCCCTTTCCAAGTCCACTGATAGGGGAGGACCTCCTCCCCTTTCATCTGACCCTGTCTAAAAAGAAAAAAATAATAAAAAAAAAAAAAGAAAGAAGGATAGGAGGACCTCCCCTATCAGTGGACTTGGGGAGGGGCATGCATGCAGAAAGGGGAGGGTGGGTAGGATGGGGAGGGGAGGAGGGAGGGGCTTATGGGGGGATCCAAAATGCATAAAGTGTAATTAATAAAAGTTAAATAAAAAATTTAAAAAAAAAGAAAGGAAAGAAAGAGAAGAAAATAATGTAATTACATTCTAACTTCAATAAAATAACTTTTAAAAAATCTAAAAAAAAAAAGAAAAAAAAATAATTACACAGATTTTTATTTTGTTGGTCATATGTGACTTGACTAAATGATCCCTCTACCCTAATTTCTAAAAGTGAAGCTCAGTATTCAGATTCTTTTGGTGTTAGCCTACCAATTATAAACCTTCTAGGGATTGTCTTTATGATAAATATTTCTATTTCAGTAGCTTCCTACCTAAAACAAGGGTGATAATTCTTTCACCATAGCAAAATGTTCACGTTGAACAAAAAGATAGGAGGCAAAGGCATTAGTTCTATGTGGATATGTTTTATGTATTGAGTTTCCTTGGATCTACTGAGGTGAAAAGAAAATTTAGTAAATTTAATTGTAATGCTTTTAAAAGAGGTATTGATAGGTATAATCAGTTAAACTGTACTTAGAAACTCATAGATATATTTTAAATGATAATACATATTCATTTTAATATTTAGTTTTCAAAAAAGTCTATAAAATTGAAATAATACTTTTTTTTTTTTATCACTGAGTAGTTAAAAAAATTCACCAGACGTTGGAATTTGCATTTGATCAGTAAAACCAAATGAAGAAAAGAGAAAATGGTAGGGCCAAGTCAGAGAAAACAAGAAGTTTAGAGAAATTTCAGGTTTGAGGTAGAACAGAACCTTTATACTCAGAATACAGAAAAAAACATGTTCAACTAGTGAAAGAGAAAACCCTTCATAATGACACAGCAGGGAGCTTTGACGGGGCCCAGAGGCAAGTACACACTGCTACATGTATCTGAAATAGTGATTATAGAAGAATTGAATCTAAAATGTTTGCTTGGCCATTCTAGTGTTATGCTAATGTTTCTCTGCCTTTTTCATAGATATTAATGTAAACATACAGGACACTAGATTCTTGTATATAAGTAAATATGAATTATACCATTAGCTGCAAAAGCCAACACTTTTAACCTATTTTCAAAAGCATCACACACACATACCAAATCACACTACAACAAATTTTACTGCGGTAAGATATACAACATTAAGTCTTATTGGCATTCTCAGTGTGTGGTGTGTATTCTCCCATTGCTCAGGCTGTCTTCATTTTGCTATGTTGCTGAAGATTTTGAACTTGTGATAATTCTGTCTCTGTCTTTGTAGTCCTGGGATTTCAGGTAAGCACTGCTACATTCAGTTTATAGAAAACTTCATTCAAACAGTTACGATGAATGCACAAAGAGAACAATAGAAACAATTTTTAAATAATTACACAACACTAAATATAGACTCCAAGTACCAAAAACAAGTAGGTGTTGAAGTTTGCTAGGCTTGCCAAGGCAAATACTGTGGGTTGGACAGTTTAGACAAGAAAAAAATATATGTTTTTCTTACACTTTTGAAGGATAGATCTCTGAGATCAAAGTGATACCAGAATTGACTTCTTCTGTAACACACTGGCTCATATATGGCCTCTGTTTGCCTGCCTGTTTATCTATCTATCTATCTATCTATCTATCTATCTATCTATCTATCTATCATCTATCTATCTTCAAACATCTATTTATCATTTATATATTCTATTTATCTATCATCTATTCTTCTACTTATACAAATATACCTACCATCTATCATCTATTTATCTATCTATTCATCTACCTATATAAATCTATGTACCATCTATTTATCATTTATCTATCTATCTATCTATCTATCTATCTATCTATCTATCTATCTATC
>NW_026596069.1:4874849-4887780 GCF_907164565.1 Psammomys obesus
ATCTATCTATCTATCTATCTATCTATCTATCTATCTATCTATCTATCATCTATTTCTCTATCAACTATCTATCTAGTTCTATATGTGTTCTTTGTATGTTACTATGTCCTAATTTCTTCTAATACAGATAGAGAATCTTATGGGATTGGACCTTCTCTCATAAATGCATTCTCCATAAATTGGCTTTTAGATGCTGATCTTCAAATATGACCACACTTTTAGATTTGGAGGGATATGTTCACAATTCAACAAAAACAAATGTGCATAGAGAAAAGTGCGTTTTCTGGAAAGGCAATGTGAGCACATGGTCAAGTCAACGTAAAACTAGGAAGTGAGACCCTATTTCTGAAGACATTAGACACTTCAGACACAGCCCTGGGGTGGATCTAGCTACTGACTTGGAAACCTCATTTCTGAGCTTCCACAGTATCCAAAGGTGCTATGCAAGCTGCCAAAGAAGAAAAGTAAACTAGACCCACCCAGCTGTGAAGCTCTCACAACAAAGGCCAGCATGGCAAGATACCCCCAAGTGTGCAATAGGTTGGGGGTAACCAATAGCTACCTAATTGGACTTAAGACTGGTTCAAAAGGAAGGAATTATTGTCTGGTGTTGTTAACCTAGCCAACTACCCATACCTGGTGAGATCATAGACTATAAAGGAAAACCTACTACTGTATTTTTTTTTAAACCACTATAAATTTTAAACTCCATTCTAAAAACATGCTATACCGACAGGTAAGTTTAGCTCTCATTCCTCATCAAAGAAACTTCTTTTTTTTTTTTTTTTTGTTAAAACCACAAATGCAGACCTTTACAGAAACTCACAAATGGTCAAAATGCAGAGAACTGACTATAGGGTACATAACTCTAACTGATACATTTAAAACCCTTATCTAAGGCTCAAAAAGCTTCATAGAAGAAGGAGGTGCAGAGATATTGCATGATCCAAAAGACCTGGAAATATATTGTAGATAGTGATTTTATATATGCCAGGAAAGGTGCAACCACAAAGTTACAACAATACGGTCAATTAAACAAAATCAGCACAATGACAACACCAGTGGACATAGAGATGGGGGAAATCTTACAAGGTCCCACCTCTAGATGAAGAAGTACAGGTAATTAATGGCTGCTGAGAGAAGGATCACCAGTCTTTTACAGGAATGAGCCCTACTATAGGCTATCTAATTTCAAATGGTCGTCCTTACACACACACACACACACACACACCTATATAAATCTACCAATGTTTGGCTGTGAGTTTCAGCATCTGTTCTGAGGTGCTGCTGGGTAGAGCCTCTCAGAGGACAACTCTGACAGATTCCTGTCTGCAAGCTTAGCAGAGTATCATTCATAGTGTCTGGGGTTGGGTCTTTGCTTGGACCAGGCATCTGTTCGGTGTTCCCTCAATATCTGCTCCATCTGCCCTATCTTTATCCCTGCCCATCTCATAGGCAGAGTAAATTTTGGGTTGAAGTTTTTGTGGGTGGGTTGGTGTTACCCGCCCTTTACTAGGAGACTAGTCTAGTTAGAGGATGTCCTCCTCAGTCTCTATGGCCTCTGCTAGTGGGAATCTCTGCTTGAAACTCCCTCATATGGTCCCAGGATTCTACCCTGACTTAGGTGTCCAGCTTGTCACAGATGTCCCCACCCTCAGTTTCTCTTTTCTCTACAGGCCTTCTGTCCTCTTGTCCTTGCTCTCCTCAGCACTGATTCCATCCTCTTAACTATCCCTTCTATCTTGTTCCCTCTGTCTATTCTATCTCCTCTTCTGAGTGAAATGTATGCATCCTCACTTGGGTTCTCCTTATTACTTATCTTCTTTGGATCTGTGCCTCATATTATGCTTATTCTGTACTATATGGCTAAAATCCACTTATAAGTTAGTACATACTATGTGTGTCTTTCTGGGTCTGGGTTACTGCATTCAGAATGATCTTGTCTATTTCCATTAATTTGCTTACAAATTTCACGATTTCTTTGTTTTTAATAGCTGACTAGCATTCCACTGTGTAAGTGTGCCACAGTTTCTTTATCCATTCTTCGGTTGAGGGGTATCTAGTCTTTTTCCCAGATTCTGGCTGTTAGAAATAAAGCCTGCTATGAACATAGTTAAGCAAGTGTTCATGTTGTATGGCAGAGAGTCTTTTGGGTACACCCAGGAGAGGGGTCATTGGGTCTTGAACTAAACTTATTCCCAATTTTCTAAGAAAGCGTCAGATTGATTTCCAAAGTTGTTGTACAAGTTTACACTCCCACCAGAAATGGAGGAGTGTTTCCCTTTCTCTACACTCTTGCTAGCATGTGCTTGAGATTTTGATCTTAGCTTTGTGCCTGGTGTGAGATGGAATGTCAGAGTAATTTTGATTTTCATTTCCCTGATAACTAAAAAAGTTGAACATTTTTTAAGTGCTTCTCTGCCATTCAAGATTCCTCTGTTGAGAATACTGTTTAGTTCTGAGCCCCATTTTATTAAAGTGGTTTACTTTGTTTATTGGTGTTTGATTCCTTGAGTTCATTATATATTTTGAATATTAACCCTTTGTCAGATATAGGACTGGTGAAGACTTTTTCCCAATCTGTAGATTTTCTTTTCCTATTGACAGTGTCCTTTGCTTTACAGAAGATTTCCAGCTTCAGGAGGTCCCATTTATTGATTGTTGATCTTAGAGCCTGAGCTGTTGGTGTTCTGTTCAGGAAGTTGTCTCCTGTGCCAATGAGTTCTAGGCTCTTTTCTATTTTCTCTTTTAATAGAGTTAGTTTATTTGGTGTTATACTGAGGTCTTTGATACACTTGGATTTGAGGTTTATTCAGGGAGATAAACATGGATCTATTTGCATTTTTCTATGTGTAGACATCCAGGTAGACCAGCACTATTTGTTGAAAATGCTGGCTTTTTTTCCCCATTATATGGTTTTGGCTCCTTGTCAAAAATCAAGTGACTGTAGGTATATGGTCATAGGTTTATTTCTAGGTTTTCAATTCTATTCCATTGATCAACCTCGTTATTTCTGTGCCAATACCAATAGTTTTTATTACTATTGCCTTGAAGTATAGCTTGAAGTAAGGAATGGAGATACCTCCAGAAGTTCTTTTATTGTATAGGGTTGTTTTAGCTATTCTGGGTGTTTTGTTTTTTCATATGAAGTTTAGAATTGTTTTTTCAAAGTCTGTAAATAACTGTGTTGGTATTTTGATGGGGGTTGCATCAAACCTGTAGACTGCCTTTGGTAAGATGGCCATTTTTAAAAAAAATATTTTTAATTTTTATGTGCATTGGTGTTTTGCCTTCAAGTATGTCTGTGTGAGGGTGTCATATCATGAAATTACAGACAGTTGTGAGCTGCTGTGTGGGAATTGAACCCAGATAAATTACTAGGAATTGAACCCAGATTTTCTGGATGAGCAAACAGACCTCTTAACCACTGAGTCATCTCTCCAGCTTGCTTTGTGACTGAGTATATGGTCAGTTTTGGAGAATTGGGAAGAATTAATATTCTCTTGTGTTTGGGTGAAATGTTCTGTAGAAATCTGTTAGGTTCATTTGATTCATGATGTCTGTTAGTTTCTTTGTTTCACCGTTTAGTTTCTGTCTTGATGATCTGTCTATTGGAGAAAGTGGAGTGTTGAAGTCTCCCACTATGTTCGATGTGTGATTTAAGCTTTAGTAATATTTCTTTTCTGAATGAGAGTGCCCTTGTATTTGGGGCATGGATGTTCAGAATTTAGATGTCATCTTGGTGGATTTCCCTTTGATGAGTATGTACTGGAGCACACCGGCAGAGTTGAATGGTTCTTGAGTGAGGAGGATTGAGAGGGAAAAAAAAATCATATACACTACACATGAGATCTGTTCGAGAGGGCTTCCAGTAGAAACTAGGCACCCTGATTTATTCCACAGTCCCTTTTTATAGTCAGAGCAAAGCATTCTGATACAATGAAGTTCATGGAGAAGTCAAGCTTGTTTACCTCGACCACCTGTCTGTGTGATCCAAACACAAACAAAAGGAAGTGAACTTGGCACTAACATCCTGCCTACTGTCGCAAACAAAAGGAAGTGATTAGATACTAGAATGGCTACTCCAGCTTGCTTCTTGGGTCCATTTGCTTAGAAAACCTTTTTAAGCCCCTTATTCTGAGGTAATGTCTAGTTTTGTTGCTGAGGTATGCTTCTTGTATACAGCATCAAAAGGTCTTGTTTTTGCATCCATTCTGTTTACCTATGTCTTTTTATTGGCGAGTTGATGCCATTGATATTGTTACTTTCTGTTATTTTGATGTTGGTGGTGGTAGAGTGTGTGTGATTCCTTCTTTTGGTTTTGCTGATGGTTTTTTTTTTAATTTTCTGTGTTTTCCTGGGTGTAATTGGCCTCCTTGGGTTGAAATATTCCTTCTAGTCTATTTTCTAGAGATGGACTTGTGGATAGGTACTGTTAAAATTGTTTTTGTGGTGGAATATCTTGTTTTCTCCCTGTATGGTAATTTAAGTTTTTGCTGGGTATAGTAGTTGGGGCTGACACCTGTGGTCTTTTAGTGCCTGTAAGATATCTGTCAAAGGCCCTTCTGGTTGTTAGAGTTTCTAATGAGAAGTCAGGTGTAATTCTGATAGGTTTGTCTTTATATGTTACTTGGCCTTTTTTTCCTGGTAGCTTTTAATATTCTATGTTTTGCACATTTAATGTTTAGATTATTATGTGGTGGGGTGATTTTCTTTTCTGGTCCAATCTATTTGGTGTTCTGCAAGCTTCTTGTGTGTTTATAGGCCTCTCTTTCTTTAGATTGGGGAAATTTTCTTCTATGATTTTGTTGAAGATATTTTCTGGGCCTTGGAGCTGAGAGTCTTCTATTCCTATTATTTTTAGGTTTTTAAGTTGTTGACCAATGTTGTTCAGGAGACTTCCAGAACATTACAGATTATTGATATTGTCTTCATTGCCTCCCAGAGGTAGAAAATAAGATCCTGTTGCTGAAGATGCCATGCACTTCAGACACAGGGCCCAGAGGTCCCTGAGCTGGTACTGACATGAAAGCCTCCCCCTAGAGGACTAGGTTATGTAAGTGAAAAGCTGCCATGTAAGCTTCCAAAGGAGAGAGGTAGCCAATATTCCTACCTGGCAATGATGCCAATGAATCACAACAGTCAGCAAAGCTTAACAGTTCTAAGAATGCAGTAGTATGACATGAATACCTTGGCAGTAACCAGTGACTCTCTAGTTGGACTTAAGACCCACTCACCAAGAAGGAAATTATACATGGTACTAGAACCTGGCCAACTACCCAGGGCTAGTGAATTCATGGATCTTGGAAAAGAACCTGCAACTACCACTTTACTAAACCAGCATAACCCCTAACTACATTCTGAACACTTGTCCTTATATCCACAGATAAGTGTAGTAATTAACCTTCATCAAGAAAACTTTTCTTTACCACAGACAGATGCCACTTACAAAAAAAAAAACCAAAAAACAGAGAACAAACAAACAAACAAACAAACAAAACCCAAACTACAACCAACCAAAATGCAGAGCTGTGGATCCAAATCTCAATGGCTACATCTATAAAGCAATGTCTGCACCTAAGCTTCTTCAGGGAGTATCACGGAAGAGGGAGCAGAAAGATTTTAAGATCCAGAATATCAGTGAGTTTTTCATGAGACAGTGTCTCCTAGTAATGTCAGAAGCTACACCGATAAAGTTTTACCAAATGATTGCCTAAACATAAACACCCATAGATATGCTAAAGCTGATAAGGAAAAGCTCAGGAGATCTCGGACTTACACAAAGAACTGCAGATGTCTAATGAATGCTAAGAGTGGGAGAAATTGTCTTTCCAGGGAAGAGCTCACCAGTTGGTTATTCAATAGCAAATAGTCCCCTTTGAATACATACATATATGACTGACACTGCACAGGTTGAGTAGGCTACATTTAGGAGTATATATGTATATATCTGTAAGCATAGCACAACATTTAATATAAAAGAGGCCATGAATTTGAAAGAGAGTAAGGATGGGCAAAAGGGAGGATTTAGAGGGGAGAAAAAGAGGAGGTCAGTGCTTTTATTATATTTCAGCAATAAATGAAACAGTAAAAAAGAGAACTTAAAATTTCCTTAATTTACAAACAAAGGTCTTGATTTTGCTTTGGAGAATTTTATAAGACTTTTAATATCCTATTTATTCCTCTCTGTGACATACATGAACCAGAAATGTTTACTCTATCGCAACATCCAGCCACAGGGAAAGTCACACTTGTTCATGTCAATTTACTGTAAGTATCATGATCTAAAACTTTAAAAAAGCATTTTAGTTTTATTTTGTGCATACTTGTGTTCTGCTTGCATGAATGTCTGTCTCTGCATCACATGTGTGACTGGTGCCCATGGCAGTCATATATGGTTATGAGTCACCATGTGGGAGCATTGAATCCAGACTGGATCCTCTGGAAGAGTAGCCAGGGCTCTTGACTGCTGGACCAACTTTTCAGACGCTCCCCATATCCCCGTCATCCGACTCTTGAAACACAATGTATGGATGGCACACCTATAGCTGTACAGTAAAATGATTCCTGTATCAATGATGCTTTTAGTAAAGTAAATAAATGCAGGTTTGATATTTTTATTAACATAAAAAGCAAGACTTTTGTAAATTGTGGCTTTTTTTAAAAACTTAAGTGTGAAAAACAAGATCTGCTATGAAATATAAAAATATTTTTGGAGAGATGGCTCAGAGGTTAAGAGCACTAGTTAGTCTTCCAGAAGCCCTGAGTTCAATTCCCAGCAACCACATGGTGGCTCACAGCCATCTATAATGAGGTCTGGTGCCCTCTTCTGGTGTGCAGGCACACATGTAGGCAGAACATTGTATAATAAATAAATAAATAAAGTCTTTAAAAAAATTTTTTTTGCCAGGTACAGTGGTGCATACCTATAATCCCAGCACTCAGGGAGGTAGAGGCAAGTAGATCTCTGTGATTTTAAGGCCAGCCTGGTCTACAAAGCAAGTCTAGGATACTCAAAACTACACATAGAAACCCTGTCTCAAAAAAAAACCCCACAACACACACACATACACTATATATATATATATATAGTGTATATATATATATATATATAGTTTGTTTGTTTGTGTTTGTTTTTTGAGACAGAGTTTCTCTATGTAGTCTTGGATGTTCTGGACTAGCTTTGTAGAAGAGTCTGGCCTTGAACTCACAGTGATCCGCCTGCTTCTGCCTCCCAAGTGCTGGGATTAAAGGTGTGTACTACCTCGTCTGGCTCTATTTTCATAATTTTACTGTGAAGATTATCATATGAACATTTATATTGCAAAAAATAAGTAAAAAAAGTTGTGTGACCCAGTCCTATAAGAAATAGTTCAAGCAGTTAGGTTACTGGGATCTGGGCTAAATTTTTATCAGCATAGCAAGTCCATCTCTTTCTAATATTTTAAGGTCCCCGATTCTCTTAGCACTGTCTTAGCATCACTGAATTATTAATTAACTATATTAACACAGTTGATCTTTTCCATATATTTTTATGGGGAAAATCTAGACAGAAAAAAATGTTCAACCATTCAAACCATATATATATATATATATATATATATATATATATATATATATATATATATATATATATATATATATATGTATATAATCTAATATGCACTAGTTTTTTTTTTTCAGTATTTCTTTTCCTGTAATTTATTCAAGTCTTCCTAGCACAGTCATGTGTAGTGGAGCATAAAATAATCAAACACTTGTTAGAGATGAAACTAGGACCTCTGCTGCTGCTGCGTTCCCTTAGTGGAGTGACGGAGACCTTTCTTTATTGAAGATGACAGAGAATTCTTTCCATCCACGAGAAAGTAAAGCAGCATACTAAATCAATGCTAATGAAGAATAGTCTCGGATTGTATAGTTTACTCTTTAGCACTTGGTGTTATTTCTTCAAAGGGCTGTTTCAGGATTTAGTGATGCGTTATGTGAAGTGAATATACAAATCAGCCATGTTATTTTGGACAAGAGTGGCTGCTGTGTGTCAATGGAGGATGGAAAAGATATTTTTGAGCTCATTTCACAATGAGAATATCCAGGCTTAGAGAAGTTGACTAACTTGTTCTGTTTTAAATTTCCCCGTGATCCTTTGATAGTAATTTAAAGATAGTCTTTAAAGTATATTATTTGAAGAAATACAGTTTTTTTCTCATTTGCAAAGACCATAATTTTTCCAGTTGTTCTTTCAGTCTCTCAATCCAGGATCTCCTCCTGGAGGTTTAATTACCGCCTCAGGTTTAGCATGTTGAAATCGGGATGTGTCTTCTCTGCTGCACAGTTCCATCAGCGCATGCTCTTCTTTAAAAAAAAATTATTTAAATTGATTTACTCTACATCCTTGTTGTAGCCCCATCCCTCCCCCCTTCCCAGGCACACCTTCCCTCTTCCCCTTTTTCTCAGAAAAGGGGAGCTCCCTTTCCCATCCTCTCTTAACTCACACTTTTCTCTGCTAGTTATCCTCCTTTTCCTAAGCTCTGCTGGTCTATGCCTGTAGCCTCCTGATGGGATTCGTGAATCTTCACAGCTTTCCGTAGCTCATCATGCCACAGCTACACTTCACTTCTTTGAAAACGTAATTTGTATTGCATCACTGGGGTGTTGAACACCTCATGTTAAGAGGCCAGTGGGGACTCCCTGGGATTCCTGCAGTTACCCAGTGCCTCTGCTGTTATAACTTTTCTGCCTCCTCATCAACAAAGATCCCAGATCTTTAGGAGGAGGGGTGTGATATAGATGTCTCATTTAGGGCTGAATATTCTTCAGTCTTTAGTCTCTTCACCTTGGCCAGCTTTGGGGTCCTGTGTTAATTACTATCTACTGAAGAAAGTGGGCTCTCTGGTGAAGGTACACTAATCTATGGGCATAACAATAAGTCATTATCAAGAATGGGTAAAACAAATCAAGTGTCCTTTGGATTTGTTGACTAGTGAAGCTCCATAAAGTCCCAAACATTACTGACTATTGCTAATGCTATTGGTTATTCACCAGAATTTGACAATAAAATGTTATTGCTGAAGATTCCACAAGAATCAGAGACTCACTCATTTGCATGTTCATGAATCCCATGAAAATCCTAAATTGGAAGCCATTATATAAGATCAGAGCACCTGGTACAGACCTGGGCAGGCCTTGTGCATACTGCTTCAGTCTCTGTGAGTTCATATGAGCTTTGTTCATGCTGATTTAGAGGGCTTTTTTTTCGTTGTGTCTTCCATTTCCTCCTCTTCCATGGGTTTCCTGAGCTCTGAGGAGATGTATTTGATAGAAACATTCCACTTATCTGTGAATGTTCTAAGATCTTTCACTTTCCGTGTAATATCTGCCTCTGGATCTCTATATCCTCATCTGCTGTAGGAGGAAGCTTCTCTGATGATGACTGAACAAGGCACTGATAGATTAGTGTAGCAGAGTATCATTAGGAGTCATTTAATCACTACATTCCTCCCCTAGTCCCCCTTTAAGGACTAATATTATTTGGATTTGCATTAGGCCCCTGGGATATCTGGTCTCAAGTTCTTGAGTTGTGTCAGGTATGGGTTCTATCTGGTGGAATGGACATTACGTCAAATCAGTTACTGGTTGGTTACTTATACAAGCTTTGTGCCACCAAATCTTGCAGGCAATTTAGATAAAGGGTTTGTGGCTGGCTTGGTGTTTATGTTTCTCTTTCGCTAGTGTGTAGAGTACCTTCCTGTAATAAAGACACTGGAATATAAGGGTGAAATCTCTAGTAAGCACCAGCTGGACTTCTCCAGGTTCAATGAGTTGTGTAGGTGTTGTCTTCAGCAATGGGGCCTTGTTATCAGTTTTTTCTTATTATTATCATTTGTTACATTATTTAATTTGTATTCCGACTGTGGCCCCCTCCCTTGTGTCCTCCCAATCCTGCCCTCCCTCCTTCTTCTCCCTCTATGCCCCTACCCTAGTCCACCGACAAGGGAGGTCCTCTTCCCCTTCTATCTGACCTTAGCCTATCAGGTCTCATCAGGACTGGTTGCATTTTCTTCCTCTGTGGCCTAGTAAGGCTGCATCCCCCAGGGGGAGGTGATCAGTAAGCCTGTCACTGAGTTCATGTCAGAGAAAACCCCTGCTCCCCTTACTAGGGACCCAACTTGGAGACTGAATCTATGAGCTACATCTGAGCCAGGGTTTTAGGTCCTCTCCATATATGGTCCTTGGTTGGGGTATCATTCTCTTCAGGGCCCCCAGGGCTCAGGTTTTGGATCTGTTGCTCTCCTAGTAGAGCTCCTGTCCCCTCCAGGTCTTTCTATCTCCTCCTTCTTTCATAAGATTCCCTGCACTCTGCCCAAAATTTGGTTATGAGTCTCAGCCTCTGCTTCTTGTCAACAGCCTGGGTTGTTTAGGAGTTCCTGTGCTTCTCCTTTGGCCAATTACTCAATTAGATGGCTCCCCAAACTGGTACTGGAAGCTTCACTTAGAGATAAGAGATGGCTATTATGTCTTTGCCTTCCCATTATTTGGTGATTTTATTTAGATCACTTTCATACATGTATATATATTTAGGATGTTTCTACTGTATTATGTTTCCACACTACTCCTCAAATGCCCCTTAATTTGATCTACCTCTCCCCATATTTCCTCCAATTGCCTCCTCTTCTCTTCCCATCCTTACTTGATCCTCCTATTCCAGATAACCCCCCCACCCACCCATAAATATTTATTCTATTTTCGTTTCCTTATGAGATCTATGTTTAAACAGACACATAATAATTCATCCTGACTTCATGTCCACCTTCCCTCTCCAAGAAAAATTTTGTCTGGCTTTAGTTAGCATACATCTTGTGAATGGTTTTCAAGGCCCAGAAATGTTTCTTTTTCAAATTGTATTTAGCCAGCACTTGTCAAAATTGATGTGTGGACAGAACCAAGATGTATAAAAAGCCTGGAACAATGTGTGAGACTTAAGGTTTATGCTTCTGTACTGATGGCATTTTGCGACATGTAAAAATAGAGGTCCCCCAGGGCAGTAGTTCTCAATCTGTGGGTCATGACCTCAGTAAAACACATGTTTCTGATAGTTTTAGGAACTGAGACACTGCTAGTAGCAAAATTACAGTTATGAAGCAGCAACAAATATAAATTTATGTTTGGGGATTTCTAAGGCCATCAGAAATACGTGTTTTCTGATGGTCATGACCTACAGGTTAAGAACTACTGCTCTAGAGTGTACAATTTCTTAACAATTTCTCAAAGGTTATTTAGATTTTTCCTGCCCTTCATTAATGGGTGAAAGAACTAGTTACACCATATTTATTCATTATGTAATCTTGTTTCCAAAATCCTTCTGAAAACCTTTTGTATGTATATGTTAAAGACTTGGTTGCTGGTTAGTTTTAAGGCCTGTGTCTCAGTTATTTATCATTAAGGAAATACAAAACTAAACAATGCTGAGTGTGGGAGAAATAGCCTTTTCCAGGGAAGAATACATTAGCCGACTTTTCAATACTTAACAGCCCTGAAAGCATACATAAAAGTAACATTATAAGGATTGAGAGGGTTGTATATGTGTTTTCAGGAGCACACACACACACACACACACAAACACACACATACACACACACACTGAGAGAGAGGGAGAGAAAGAGAGAGAGAGAGAAAGAGAGAGAGAAAAAGAGAGAGAGAATGAAAAAAGGCCATGAATTTGAAAGAGAACAGGGAGAGGTTTATGGGATGGTTTAGAGATAAAAAAGGTAAGGAGAAAATGATGTAACTATATTATAATCTCAAAAAATAAAATAAATAACTCTTTCTTTATTATTATTTTTTTAACAATTTATTCATTTTATATTCCATTTTTAGCTCATCTCCTCCTGGTCCCACCATCCCTTCCTTCTTTTTATTCTCTTATTCCTCCTCCTTAGTCCAATATAAAAAGATGTGATCACATAGCTGGAATATTTGGACTAGTTAATTTTAGTGCTTACCAAATTTATTTTCAAAAAGCCTAGCAAAAGGAAAAAAAAAACCACAGAAACGTCTTTGAATATAAACCAAGATTGTTTTACCTTAAGAAAATGATCGCCATCACCTTTAAGCTGACAAAATTCCTCTTCACTGCTAAAAATGAAAAGGCTAAAGGTGTCAAGAATTTGCTGGGAGCCCAGTGAACACTCATGAAATGTACCTGAAGAATGCAGGGCTGTTCTTTCCATTTGGTTGTGACTTTGCATAACTTCCCAAAGATGAAAATTTACCAGTAATGTGATATTATTCTAAATTGAAGTAGAATTAGGTAGAAAAGACCAGTTATTAGATGCTAATCTTTTACCTGTCTGACTGCCAAACACTGATTGTTCTTCTCAGAATCTTTCCAGGTTTCACTGTAGCTGCGTGCTACCTTCACTTAGAGATAATCCTAGCTACTGCCATGTAACACAACCAAATTAACTCGGCTTTGTGACATTAAAGTCTCCCGACACATTGCTGTCGCATTTACAGACACGTTGCCATAGATTTAAGCTAAGATACCATGTGCTGGGGAGACGAGACAGCATAATACCCACAGGGCAAGCATGACGACTTGATTTGGATTCTAAGCAGACCTGTGAAATCTGGACCTGGTGGCATGTATGCCTGACGTTAGTAATAGAGGAACAGCGACAAGCAGATGACTGGACCTAAATAACCTGTTAGTCTAGCCAAATCAGTGAACTCTAGGTTTTATGAGGGAGCCTGTCTAAAAAAAAAATTATAGCTTGGTGTGGTGGTACACTTTTAATTGCAGATCTTGAGAGGTAGAAGCTGGTGGATCTGTTTATGTTGGAAGCCAGCCTGCTCTACACAGTTATTTCTGGAACAGCCAGGGCTATACACACACACACACACACACACACACACACACACACACACACACACA
>NW_026596069.1:4887790-4899439 GCF_907164565.1 Psammomys obesus
ACACACACACACACACACACACACACACACACACACACACACACACATATCCTGTCTCAAAGTAATGATAATAATAATAATAGTAACAACAACAAAACAATAATAAACAACAATAATAATAGTAACAACAACAAAACAACAACAAACAACAATTAGATAACTCAGAGTTTAAAAGTGCTTACTGCCATTGCAGAGGATTGATATTTGGTTCCCAGAACCCACATCAAGTGGGTCATCACCACCGGTAACTCTAGTTCCAGGGTATCTCATGCCCTCTGACCTCCATGGGAACCTGAATGCATGTGGTGCACATAAACTCATGTGAATGCACATACAAACCCATATAAAAATCAGTATATCTTTAAAAGATAACATGAAGAGCATCAGAGCTAGAGAGATGGCTCAGAGTCTAAGACCACTGGCTGTTCTTCCAAAGGTCCTGAGTTCAATTCCCAGCACCCACATGGTGGCTCACTACTATCTATAAAGAAATCTGGTGCCTTCTTCTGGCCTGTAGGCACACATGTAGGCAGGATAGTATATAAATAGTAAATCAATCAATCAATCAATCAATCTTTAAAAAAAAAACCTATGAAGAACATCTGAGGAAGACACTTGGAATAGACCTGTTGTAGGGATTACTATTGCCCAGGGCATTGAAAGAATGGGTCAGATGGCCTGGATTTTGCTTCTAGGACATATTCACTGGCATTCAATAAACCATCCGCATCTAACTGAGATTGGTGTCTGAGTGGTTTGTGCAGTTTCCTCTGGACCCTAACATAAGTGAAACAAACCCCCCTCAAGTTGCTTTTGGTCATGTATTTTTATCGCAGCAATATTAATCCTAAGACACCACGTAAAGAATGATTTTCTTTGCAAAATGCATGTCTTCACATTTCAATACAATCAAGATGATGTCACATACATGCACAAAGGCCATCTCACATGTTATCTAGATATTGTTGAGTTGGCAGTTAAAACTAAACATCACAAACGGTATCTAAAATTAATATGGCGACATCACAAGTCATCAGAATTCCTTTTACTGAAAAGTTGAAGCTAGTCTGACAATTGAAGTTTCTTGATTACCTGGATCCAAGAAGCTAGATTTTCTGAAGACCTGGAGATATTTTGAAAACCAAGATGGAATTTGTGTACTAGAAAGCTACTTTGGAAGTAAGTAGTTTACTAGATCAATGGCAATTTATTTCAAATGAAAAATGTATTTGGAATGTAAAATCTGATAGAATTTGTAAAGGTATAATTTGGACAGGTATAAGAAATGAGGAGGACATGAGACAGCATTAAGTAAAGTCTGCAAGAGAGCTGTAACTCTAGAAGATGCCTCCTGCCTCTGCTCCAGCCTTCTGCTGTCACTCACTGCTGTCAAATGCGGCGAGATGCAGATGCTGCCAAAGAGAAGCACTTACAGAGATTCTCCTTGCTTGTAACTGATAGAGAAAAATGACCCCACCCAACAGATTAGGAACTCTGATATAATGAGTGTTGATACATACCCAAATTCATAAAATTTGATAGATTGAATATACCAAATTAATAAATAAAAATACCTTGAAGGAACCATACTACTTCATATCATATCCCAACAATCAGTTCTTCAAAGCTCTGCCTTTTCTGTCCATTGCCTTCTATCACACATACAGATACGAGATCATTTGGGACTAAATCTCAGTGCAGGAATCTTCTTCATTCTCCCTTGAGCAGGTGACTACTTGTAGCTCATTCCAGCCAAGATCTTGTTTGTTTGGTGTTGTGAAGTGGCTATTAGTGGTCTGTGTGAATTAGAGTACCTGGTTAAGCACATGCCAGATCCTGGAGTTAATTTCCAAAAAAAAAAAAAAGCATAGCATTCATGAGTTAGATAATCTAAGCTCTTCAATTGTTTTGACTGGTTTGCACTAGCTGAATAAAGCCAAAGGAGGTTCACGTGATTTTAAGACCCCAAAAGATGACTCTACTTTCTGGTAGTGATAATAGCTATCCAGTTACCTTGACTTGTTTGTAATAGACACACAGAGCCAACTGTTACGGATAGCTTTGGCTGTCAACTTGCCTCAAATGTAGACATATCTGGGAAGAGGAAATCCCACTTGAAGAATTGCCTCTATCAGACCGGCCTATGTGAATGGCTGCAGGGCACGCTCTTTGTTGTTGATGGAGGGTCTAGCCCACTGTGGGAGTCTGGCCTGGGCTGTATCAGAAAGCAATATAACAACAATCCAGAGAGAAAGAGCCAGCCGTTACCACTTGCGTGCCTGTTGCCAAGTGGTTCAGAGTTTAAAAGTGCTTGCCGAGGAATAATATTTACTTCCCAGATCCCACATCAGGTGGCTCCTCACCATCTACAACTCTAATTCCAGGGGATCTCTTGCTTTTTGACCTCCATGGGAACCTGAATGCATGTGGTACACATAAACTCATGGGAATGCACACACACACACACACACACACACACACATACTCATAAACACATAAAAATCAATATATCTTAAAAAATCAGGTGGAGAGCAGGAAGCAGTACAGAAACCCTCTCCCAACAAAAGATTGCTGTACTCTTACTATTGCTTTTCATTGTCCACCAGACCTACATGAAACATACTCTATTGCTGAAGACACCACAGAATTTGGCTGCATGATGTAGTAATTTATGTCCCTGTTGCAATCACAAAACATCATGATCAAAATCAACATATGAAAGAAAGGGTTTAATTTGGCTTATGGCTCCAGAGGAATAAGAGTCCATCATTGTAGGGAGTCACTGCAGCAGGTGGCAGGCATGGCCACCAGAGCAGGAAGCTGAGAGCTGCCTCAACCACAGCATGAAGCCAGAAACAGCAAACTGCTTCCTCCAGCCAGGCTATACCACCTAAACCCAGCCAAACAGTGCCACCAGCAGGGGGCCAGTTGTTCAAGTGCCAAAGATCCTGGGGGGATATTTCTTATTCAAGCCACACACAAGACTTAGAGAAATCAAGCTTAATTACTCGCTATAATAACTTTCTTTTTAAAATTTTTTATATTAATTACATTTTATTCACTTTGTATCCCAGCTGCAGCCCCCTGTCTTATTCCCTTCCAATCCCACCCTCTTTCCGTCATCTCCTCCCTGCCCCTCTCCAAGTCCATGGATGGGGTGGTCCTCCTCCCCCTCCATCTGACACTAGCCTATCAGGTCTCATCAGGACTGACTGCGTTGTAAGGCTGCTCCTCCCTCAGGGGGAGGTGATCAAAGAGCAGGACAATCAGTTGTCAGAGACAGTCCCTGTCTCCATTATTATGGAACCCACTTGGACACTGAACTGCCATAGGCTACATCTGTGCAAGGGTTCCAGGCCATCTCCAAAAGTGGTCCTTGGTTGGAGTATCAGTTTCAGGAAAGATTCCTGTGCCCAGACTTTTAGGATCTATTTCTGTCCTTGTGGAGCTCCTGTCCTCTCCAGGTTTTACTATCTCCCACTTCTTTTATAAGATTCCCTGTACTCTGCCCAAAGTTTGGCTATGAGTCTCAACATCTGCCTCGATACCCGGCAGGGTAGAGCCGTCCAGAGGCCCTCTGTGGTTGGCTCCTGTCCTGTTCACTGTTTCCTCCCTCCTCCGATGTCCATCCTCTTTGCCTTTCTGAATAGGGATTGAGCATCTTAGCCAGAGTCCTTCTTCCTGATTAGCTTCCTTAGGTGTACAGATTTTAGTAGGTTTATCCTATATTATATGTCTAGTATTCACTTATGAGTGAGTATATACCCTGTGTGTCTTTCTGCTTCTGGGACACCTCACTCAGAATGATCTTTTCCAGTTCCCAGGTATAATAGCTTTCTTAACCAGCTGTAAACCCAGAAAGGCACATACCAACTTTCGTGGCAAGACGTGTCTTCGGTTCAATAGTGGCACATTTATAGGGATAACCAACTCCTTTCTGGCTAGATTCTGGGCTCACACAAAAATAGAATTTTTTTGCACAGTATGCAAACCTACGACTAATGAGGCTCCAGAAGGGAACCTATTTCCGTTTTGATAAATGGAAATAATTGTAAAGTACTCTCTAAATATTCCTGTTTATTCATGTAGATGAGTGCTACTTTCAGCTCTGGTCAAAGAAATTTTTGCTTGTAGTTGGCGGTGGATAATGCAGAGACTCATGACGGGTTAATATACTGAACATGAGTGACTGCCTAGTGGTAAGCCATTAAATGGAACATCTATACCACTCTAAGTCTCAGGGAACAGCATAGAAAAACAAGAGAACAAGAGCTAACAATGGGAAGAAATAATGGGAAACACTGTTTTCTAGATGAGTCATTGCTATTGTACTTTTAATTCATTAGCAGCAGTGGTTACCCGAATAAGACCCACACAAAACTGTGTGCATTGACATTCTATAATGGGTGAGACAGGGCTCGTCAGGCCCCACCCTTTTCTGAAGAGTTAGAGGCAATTAATGTTGCCAGAGAGAGAAAATCATACACCTCAATCATATAGACACTGTGATCTTGCACTCACTCAAGTAACTAACACTTCATACATGGAAGAACAATGGTAATTAAATATACTTGACCACACATACACAGAAAACATAAAAGGGAGCTGGAGAGAAGGTTTGGTAGTTATGAGCACTGGATGCTCTTATAGAGATTTCTAACACCCACACGGCAATTCACAACTATCTATAACTCCAGTCTCAAGGGAACTAACATAGTTTTCTTACCTTTTCAGGCAAAAGGCACATATACCCGGTGCACATACATACATGCAGGCAAAACACTCATGCACATAAAAATGATAAAATAAATGAATCTAAAAAACATTTACTAAAAAGACGTGACAGTAGGAGGTAACCTTGGGAAGAAGAATAGATTCAGTGATGGACAGGTGTGAGAAAGAATAATGGGAAGGCACTTACATCAAAGAGCATTACATATTTTTATACATATATATGTACAAACATACATATATGTATGAATTATGTATACAAATGTGAAAGAATAAATAAAAATTTAAAAGTAGAAATGTCTTTACCTGTCTCAAAATGCATGTAAAGATATTTACTTTTTAATGCTTTATAAAGTTTATACACACACACACACACACACATATGCACACATAATGGAATTTTATTCATCTGTAAAGAAATTCAGAGTACTTGTCAAACACAGCCCCTAATGGGCCACAACCCAGAACTTCTGCATGTGTGCCTTTCATACATAGAGCTGAGTCACTTTCAGCAGTGACTGGATTAACTGAAGAAGGCAGGAGTTAATGAGAATAAGGGAACACAGACACCAGGCTGTTGAGAGTAGGCACGCATCACTTACTAAATAAGGACGTGCTGGATCTGATTCTAAATCTCAAGCTCACGAAAATCAGCTTCCGAAAGAAAAATTAAAGCAAGAAGCCATGAGCATAATTTGTGTCTCCTTATACTAACTTATATATTGTGTTGCTGTGGTTTCTTCCTTACATTTCTCTATGCAAGTAGGTTATAAGTTATCAAAATTAAAACAGATCTGTCTCATCTCGCCTCAAAACAAAGTTGAAAAGAAGCTGGTAAGGTGGAAATAAGTAAACACAAAAAAGACAGTCACTAGAAGTATCGTTGAAGTCATTCAATCATGTCTTTAGTCATTTGTTATTCATTATTTTAAAATGTGTCCCTTTCATGAACTATGTGCATGTCTCATACATCCTAATAGTGAAAATATTCTTGTTTGTTCAGGAAAGGAAAGTCTTTGATTGTAAACACTGTATGAGCATGTATAAAACTCTAAGGTACAGATGACTAATATAGTATAATTAGCATACAACATAATGCGAGGAATCGTAAAAAGTAAATGTTAAAGGGAATACCACGGAACGAACATGAAACCTCCCAGAATTATCATACCAAGAGGTATTTTGGGAACTCTGGCATTTTAACTGTTGCAGTCATACTGAAAAGAAGCTGACAACTGTGTCAGAGAAACATGAACCCCCTAAGCCAAACAAAACAAAACAAAAATGAAATTAAAAGTTACTTGAAACCTAATTATGTTGTGATGCTTAGGGTTGCAACTCATTTATTCATATTTGGAAACAAAGATAAGATGAAAGTAATTATGGCAACACTTACCATTGCTACAAGAACTCTAACAAATGTCCTAAAATTGAACTAAATAAAGCAGTGTGTGTTACCAAAGCTAGGGAAGGGATTTATTTCATTTATGAAACCATTTCTGATGAACTGAGCACTCATCATCCTCTCTTCCTCTCCACACACACTCACACACAGACACACACAGACACACACACACACACACACACACACACACCCCACACCAACCTTCTGTATAAACACAAAGAGTTAGGGTAAGTATAATGCAGAAAAACAAATGCTAAAACTGTTTGCAAACAGTGTATGACACTGTAGGAAAGATCATTAATAACTGAGGGCAGCTAACTACTTCATAATAAAGTCATATGCATATAGGTCGGTAATTTCATTTTCAAACCTTTATGGTACTCACGGGGTAGTTTGCTAGGTATAACCATCACAGTTTTGGTTCCCATGGAAATCCTTGAAAAAGTAAAACAAATGACAGGGCTGTATTGTTCTCTCCTTATATTTAATAGAGTTTTGGAATGTTTACATTTTTAGTTTAAAAACAAATTACTGCAAGTCACGGAGTGTGATTCCTGGGGCAGTGAGTCATGTTCTTGGGGATGAAGAACCAAGCTGAAACTAGCACCTCCCAAATTACTGGAACTGAGAAAAGAGGTGAGGCAATTCAGTGCACCTTGCCTCTGAGCCCAGCCAGTCCCTGTTTAGAGAGTCACCGAGTCTGCTCTTTAACAAACAGGATTCATAAGGCAAAGAAGGGAAGGATGACATAAGGAATCTACCTTGAACTCTTTCCCATGGCTTTGAAGTTCTGCCTTCTCCACGATGGTTACGTGAAAACAGGAATTTTACTGTGGGCAACAGGAGGGTGCTAGCATATTGAGTCAATGTTTTGGTGGTTCTGAATAAACATTTAACATTTAACACCACCAGTTAGACATACATAGAATTAAAAAAATGGACTAGAAGGTACAAGATTCTGATATTATTATTCAATTTGATTACACTTTCCATTTGTATCAGAACTGTCAAGACTTTGAGAAGTGCGTCAAGACGAATCCTGGAGCTCTGATTCATATTGCAATGTTAACAATGACTAGAGAACGCCCTAGCAATCACCTCCGGAGAAGGGAGGAACCACTCAGAGATGTATACAGCCAGTTAATAGAAAAACCTCTTTCAGATTTTTATAAAGCATACCATCCTCATTCAAATGTTTTTGTAATGAGACAAGTTAGAAATACATGCCACAGAGGCCCATAGAAGATCAAAATGATGCCTTCTGAATGCATTATGTACTTCATGGTTTGATTCATATTTGGTTAAAACTTCTGTTTCAATTCCATTTTAATTATTTATCAGTTATTTAGAATTTAGTTTCATCCTGAAGGGAATCATTCACCTTTCCACCTGTAGTTTTCATTGATCCACAGAGAGATGATGTAGTGGAGCAGAGGACACCATCACAACACTATTGTCACTGATAGCTACAAGGGCTAATGAAGAGCTATGAGCATGGGACCATTTATGTCCTGTATGTGACTAGAGGGCCACATGGTCCCATGGCCTTATTCATCAGAAGTTCTACCCAGTAGCATAACAAAGACAAGGGCATATGTTCTTATTTTCTATCTAGATTAAAATACCCTGAGGGAATAGTGGATTGCTTACAGACTTGCAATTCTTCAAGGCCTACCATTAATAACTGTCGTTTTTGCATCTATTCTTTATGGTAGGATATTTAAAAACATCTCCAATTCCCAAATCCATTCTGCAAAGAAGATATTATTATCTATCTATGTCCTTATCCCTGCTTATTTCAGATAAGGAAGTAGCTGAGTAATTTATGGAAAGTAACACAGCGGACACAGCATAGTACATTAAAAACTGGACTTTTATAGTCTGGCTTCACACAGTGTCTTCTTTTGCACATTATAATATCTATATTTCTGTGGTGTGCCATGCATGGTAATAAGGTTAAGGTTTAGGGATGATGAAAGAATCCCAAAATGAACTTTATAATTCTACATATTACAACACATCTTTAATTAATAATAATTTTGCAATAATTTCTTTTCTTTCTTTTTTTTTTTGTCGATAAAAGTTGTTAACAAAAGTATATCACAGATTAGAAGAAAATAATTACATAAAACCCATGACTGTTAGATGTGGAAATTAGACTGTAGGTGTTATTAATACAACCACATAATTTGATAGTAGTGATGAACATTGCTTTCTAATTATTCATTCAAGGCTCAGCATGTTAAGTATGATTAAAGTTTTATTACAGTCAATTTTCACTTCAGCCCTGAGGGCTGGGGATATACAAGGTTAGAGAGCAGAGAAATTAAGCATATTACTCAAACTCCTAACTAGTTGACAGAAGAAAAAAAGTGAAGACCCACTCAGAGTTTTATATGCAGGATGCTTAATGTTGTTTTTGTCATGTCTTAGATGTTTAGGCATCACCCAGATGTGGTGTTCTGGTTTATATTGATTGCCAGTTTGACCAGATCTAGAATCACCTTGAATTACAAATCTCTGTGCATGTCTGTGAGGGATTATCTATACCAGGTCAATGGATGTAGTAAGACTCACCATAAATGTGGCTGACATCATTCCACGGCCTGGATTTCAGACTACATAAACAGGAAGGCTCTTGCTCAACACAAGAATTCATCAATTCATCACTTTGTTTCCTGACTGCAATGCAGTGTCACCAGCAGATTCATGGGCCTTTACCCTCTTCCCTGCCACAGTGGACTTTCCCACAAACAGTAAGCCAAAAGAACCCTCCCTTTGTTAAATTGCACTGGTCAGGTATTTTATTGCAGAAAAAAATGAGGTAACAATATAGACACCTGAAATTGGGAGTGGGGCCGTTGCTTTGATAAACTTGAACGTACTGTCCTTAGACCTTTGGAATGTAGAAGAGCTTGGCACTTAAGGTTACAAAAGTTCTTGGATGCTGTAAGCAGAGTTTCATGGACAATTCACGTGGGAGTTTGAGAGACCAAAAGGCTGGAGGAAATGTAGACAGGGAAGGCCAGTTCATTAAATTTCATGGACAAACAAAGATTCAGTGAGAAACTGGGCTAGGAGCCACTTAAATTATAGTTTGTGAGGAATCTAGCTGCATTCTCCCCATGTCCTGAGAACTTGAATAAGACGGCTTTGTTTTTTTTTTTTTTAATTCTTTATTAATTACACTTTACTCACTTTGTTTCCCCCCTGTAGTTCCCTTCCTCCTCCCATCCCAATCCCTTTCCTCCACCCTCTGCATGCATGCCCTTCCCCAAGTCCACTGATAGGGGAGGTCTCCTTTTCCTTCCTTCTGATCCTAGTTAATTAGGTCTCATTAGGAGTGGCTGCATTGTCTTCTTCTGTGGCCTGGTAATGCTGCTTCCCCCTCAGGGGAAGGTAATTAAAGAGCAGGCCAATCAGTTCATGTCAGAGACAGTCCCTGTTCCTATTACAGTGGAACCCACTTGGATACTGAACTGCCATGGGCTACATCTGTGCAGGGGTCTTAAGTTATCTCCATGCATGGTCCTTGGTTGGAGTATCAGTCTCAGGAAAGACCCCTGTGCTCAGATTTTTTTTTAGTTCTGTTGTTCTCCTTGTGGAGTTCCTGTCCTCTCCAGATCTTACTGTTTCCCACTTCTTTCATAAGATTCCCTGCACTCTGCCCAAAGGTTGCCCATTGGTCTCAGCATCTGCATTGATAGTCTGCAGGGTAGAGACTTTCAGAGGCCCTCTATGGCAGGCTCCTGACTTGTTCTCTCTTTTCTCCTTCTTCTGATGTCCATCCTCTTTGCCTTTCTGGATAGGAATTGAACATTTTAGCAAGAGTCCTCCCTCTTGATTAGTTTCTTTAGGTGTACAGATTTGAGTAGGTTTATCCTATATTATATGTCTATATGAGTGAGTATATACCCTGTGTGTCTTTCTGCTTCTGGGACAGCTCACTCAGGATGATCCTTTCCAGGTCCCACCATTTACCTGCAAATTTCATGATTTCCTTGTTTTTTATTGCTGAGTAATATTCCATTGTGTAGATGTACCACAATTTGTGCATCCATTCTTCCACTGAGGGGCATCTGGGCTGTTTCCAGCTTCTGGTTATTACAAATAAGGCTGCTACAAACATGGTCGAGCAAATGTCCTTATTGTGTACTTGAGACTCTTTTGGGTATATGCCTAGGAGTGGTATAGCTGGATCTTGAGGAAGCGCTATTCCTAGTTGTCTGAGAAAGCACCAGATTGATTTCCAGATTTGTTGTACAAGTTTACATTCCCACCAGCATTGGAGGAGGGTTCCCCTTTCTCCACAGCCTCTTCAGCATGTGTTGTCACTTGAATTTTTGATCTTGGCCATTCTGATGGGTGTAAGGTGAAATCTTAGGGTCTTTTTGATTTGCATTTCCCTGATGGCTAATGAGGTTGAGCATTTCTTTAAGTGTTTCTCTGCCATTCTATATTCCTCTATTGAGAATTCTCTGTGAGAAACCAGAGCATTGTGACAATAGGTAAGGTATCATGAGGGCAAGCTCTCACCCATCTGAAGCTGTAAGTTGTGAAAATTTAAATTATCTTAATTTAAAAATCTAAGCTGAGAAGGACACAGAAAGGGCACCCTCCTTGTAAACAGCAGCCTAAGAAAGAGATTTTTCAGATTGAGCATACAGATGCTGAGAATACTATAGTGTAAGAGAGGCAGCCTATAACATGATGTGGCCCATGGAACTTGGCAATACACGTGGTATTGATTTTTCAAACATGGGAAGTGTACGATTGAGTTCATCATAGAGTATTACTTCATGGTTTTAGAATACCATCCCAGGCAATATGTGGCTGAGGTGGAGTCCCTGCAGGAGACCCCGAATGCTCTGGTATGAAGCTGCGAAGGTGAAGACTGAGTTATAATAGACACCCAAAAAAAGCTACTGGTGATGTCAGGCCAGTATGTCAGGCAGATGTCAGGCAGAACACAGGAGTTCTGCCAAGGAAACTGTGGTCATGTAGCAGACTGGCTCAAGAGAGTATTTGGCAAAAGGCAGAATTGTAAGGTCTGGGTTGTCCTTTCAGACTTAGTTACATTACATGGCCATTTTGGTGAACATGGAGTATAGGCTTTTGACTTTTTAAAACTTACTTTACTGTGGTTCTCTTTCTCCCTTCTCCACCCCAATCCAATAAGGACAGGGCATGTGGACCTTTTTAGAAGTATTTCTGTAGGGTGGTTCCTCTCTTTGTCATCAGGATTAAGCAATTTAGTCAAACAACAACCCAGCAATAGCAGAAACGAGCAACAGGGTCCAGCAGCAGCAGCAGCAGCAGCAAAGCATTATGAATAGTTCTCTGGAGCTCTTCTCTCTAGGAGTGAAGCGAAGCCTAGTGAAGCTATAAAGCAATCTCTCTCTGTCTGTGGGTTCCTATCTATACATTCTTAAAGTTCACACATGGATGCTTTCAGCTGGCCCAAACCACACACACACACACACACACACACACACACACACACACACACACAC
>NW_026596069.1:4899449-4942772 GCF_907164565.1 Psammomys obesus
CACACACACACACACACACACACACACACACACACACACACACACACGAGACAGTTTTCTGCTGACAAGGATCATTCACCTTGTTACAAGGCTGCTATCAGCTATGGACAAAGCATTCCCACATCCCACATTTGGCACTAACCAAAACTTTCATGAGAATGGACTCCAGTTTTTTGTTTTTTGTTTGGTATAAGTTACAAAGACACATTATTTTGCTGATTTTCAATAGCTTGATCCTGACATCTTTCTGAAGAATCAGTCTTCCAAAATAAATATTCACCTCTAGTAAGACAAGCTTTTGCTAAAAATCCTCCAATCAGAGGGAAGAAAAGCTTCCCTAGAAATAGAAATAAAATTAATTAGAGGCAATGCAAAAAGAAGGGGCAGTTGATCCATACTGAACACAAGCCTGCTTAAGATCCTTAAGAGTTTTAAATGAAAAATTTCAACTCATTGCTAGAATCAGACATTTTACTCACCCATAAGAGAAACAACTTCTGTGTCTTTTCTCATGTCTCGGGCTTGATACAAAGTCTCTTGGCTGGGAGACCTGTAGCTTGACTTCAAAGGAATTAATTCTCTCATGGAGGGCAAGAAACCTCCCCCCAAAACCTCAGAAATAAATGAAACAAAGCAACAGAAACACATTTCATACTATTAGGAACTGTACTTGATGGATGGGTTTTAGACATGAAGGAAATTGGAGCTGGAGGTTGGGGAACAAAATCAGCATAAGGAGAAGGAGAGCCCTCAACCTCATCACAGAGATAGACACTAGATAATATATCTTTAGGGTCTAAGTAGTTTTCTACTCCCAGTATTAGTTCAGCTCATTTTGTGATTACTTTCATTGTTTTAATTTTAACTGTATCATTTTATCTATTTTAGTTCTTTCCAAAGCTGAAGAGCATCATTGAGGGTTTGTTTGTTTGTTTGTTTTTGTTTTTGTTGTTGTTTTGTGTTTTTGGCCTCTAATTTTCTCTGAATTGTTTTTCCTAATTGGGACCAAGTTCTGGGATCCAGAGATCTCTCTTCAGAGAAAGGCTGAAGTTCGTTAATGAACTCCAAGAATTTTGTCACCTGCTGGTGTCTCTTTCTTTATTTTTTTAATTCTTTCTTCCAGGTGCTTTGTTGCTTCTTCCATCCTGCCTGTCCCATCCTTTCATCTCCAATGGATGCCCCTGTCTTATATATTTGTGTGCACACGATTTTCAAAAGTTTCTTGCCTTTTAACCCCCCCCCCTTTTTTTCAATTCCCACATTTCAGGTCCTGTTTCTGGCACCACTTGTAAGCACTCGCACTTTCTTACTGGGCCAAGGTCACCTGATACGACTGTGAGGAATTAAATCAGGTCAGTTGGAGGGGCCACAGCATAGCTGACGCTGTGACAATTTTATCGAGAGCCCTCAGACTTCTTACATCTTTATCAGGAGCAGAATATAATGGCAGATGCCAGGATCAATACAGTCGTAATTGCCAGGATACAACACAAGCTATACAGGGTACATAGATTAATGTCTGAGACCATTTGTCCTGTCAAGCTTCCATGCTTCCTTGGCTTCCAAGGGAACACAAAGAGACACACAGAGTGGCCTGGACACTTCACTGCCTGAGGGAATGAGTGCATTGGTCTCTCAGGACGTGCAAGGCACATTGTGGCCCAGAAGCCATGGACTCCAACCTGAAAAACTTATGACACATGCCTTTCAAGGCAGCCAGGCCAGGCCAACTCCATGCTTCTCTGCATGCCTTATTCTCTCTCTAAATCTTCCATCTTAGCCATGTTGTTGCTTTTCTGCTGTGGGTCTGGCCACTACAGCTCAAATGGCACAGCTTTTAGTCGCCTCCTCTAAGCAGCTGAGATTTACAGCTTGCCTGCTCTTTTTACCCTCTATTAAACTTTAATAAAATTGCCTTTCCGTTTCCATTTGAATCTGTTCTTAAGTTACTTTATTAATGAGACTACGAACCCCAAGATGGGACCCTGACATCCAGGAACCATCTGGCAACCACAGAATTGTCAATTACAAAACTATGTCACCATCTGAGAACCTGGGATACTTACATCCTACATTCCTTTTGGTACTCAGGCTAGAACAATTAGCTCATGTGGACAAGGAATTATAAGTAAAACAAAATAATCTCTGTTTGTGTCTAGCCCTCTTTTCAGAATCTAGAACAGTGAACAAAAGGGCCCCAGAGGGTGTCCCTGTCAGTTCTTGGTGTTAGGTATTACTTGCAGGTGAGTCCTTTTTTAAAACTGGACAGCTCAGGGTGGTGTTCTCCGTTACTGTATAGTTTAGCAAACAGTACAACTAACTACCTATATTTGAATAGAATCTTTGTATTGTCTTTTATTTTAAAGTACAGTTTTGTTATGATACCTCTCCAATAAAAAATATTATTGATAAAGTCTCAAGTGTCAACTCTGTCCAAGTTTTTTCTGCCAACTTTCTCTCTTTTTCTTTTTCACTTTGATGTGAGCCAATTGTCATATTTAAGTGGAAAAATAAACTTCCAAATGGTTTGGCTGGCACAGATAATATTGCAACTCATCTCTTTTAGTGTTGGATGAGGATCTTAAATTAATGAAAGGTCAGTACCAAATGGGAGGTTTTTAGTATCTCATGTCACCATTTTAAAGTTGGCTGGAGTTAATTTTCTACTTATTCATTGTATATTAATAATATTAATTATATTAAAACAGATTTTTCAATGCCTCCCATATTTTTATTTATTTACTTTGAAGAATTAATACACTTTTAAAATAGATCATGTTTTCCAATTTCAAGAACCATATCAATAATGATCAGATGTATAGATCTCTTATTCCTCCCACTTTTTCATTTTTTTTAAGATTTTTTAAATTTTTTATTAATTACACTTTATTCACTTTGTATCCCCCCATAAGCCCCTCCCTCCTCCCCTCCCAATCCCACCCTCCCTTCCCCTTCTTCACTTATGCTTCTCCCCAATTCCATTGATAGGGGAGGTCCTCTTCTCCTTCCTTCTGATCTTAGTTTGTTGAGTCTGTGTAATGTTACTTGTAAGTTCCAGGGCTGAACTTTGACACTGGACAATCAATTGGTAACACCCTTCCTGTTCCCAGATTTTTCAGTTGCATATATATATATATATATATATATATATATTTTTTTTTTTTTTTGAGTAGGGTTGAGGTCTCATGGGCATTTCTCCATCCAGGTTGGCATGTTTATTGGTGTCATCCTTGTTCAGCTCATGTTTGGGAAGTTATGTTGGTGAGACTCTTCGTGTATCACTTCTGATATTATTAGGAGATACAATATCATAGCAAACTTCCTTGTTCTTTGGCCCTTACAATAATTTTGCCTCCTCTTCTGCAATATTCTCTCAACTTTTGGAGAGGGCATGTTTTACAGATGTACCCACTGAGACTGGACTTTACAACTCTGCATTTTAATTGGCTGTGGTATTTTGTTCTGTCCATATGTTGCGAAGAGTTTCCTTGATAAGGGGTGAGGAATACACTCAGTTGTAGGCATATGGTCAAATGGTTATACACTGTTGCTAGAGATTATGCTGTTTCCGTAAATCAGGGGTTGTAAGTCCTCCCACCCTCAATAACGGTGATTTCACTAGCACTGACTAGTGAGCTAGGTTTTCAGTACTGGGTATGGTATCCTTATTGAATGGGTCATAAGTCCAATCAAAATGCTGTTGATTACCATCAAGGTATGCATTCCCTGTTGAACATGTAGGGTCATCATGTCACGTTAGTCCTTGATGTGGCTTTAATAACCAGAAAGGACTGTTGGATACCTCAATCCAATTTTTGGAAAGTACCATGAAAATTAGTCTTCAGGAAAAGGGCAATTAAGTTAGGTCCATCTCAGGGGTCTCTGCGTCCTGTTTCTGAGGTTCAGAGTGTCTTTAGCAATAGAGATTTTCTACCTCTGGGGCCTTACAAAAAGCATCAGAAATAAGCTGTCTGTTTTGGGAGTCTCTTGGACTGCCCTGAGCCACAACTCAAAAGAGGTCTACTCAACATCTGGCATTGTTTTTTTCTTCTGTTGTTAGGTGTTCTTTGGTTCTAGGAAGGAGGGTCATCAACCCAAATAAGAAAAGGTCATTGAAATTGTATTTGTATACCTATACATTGAATTATGCACATTATCAGGGTTGGGCAACAGACTTTGCTTCAGGAAGTCCTTTCCTACACCTGTATCCTATAGGGTACTGCCTATGTTTTCTTCTAGCAGTGTCAGTGTTTCCTGTTTAGGTCTTTGATCCCATTTGGAATTAGTTTTTGTGCACAGTGATACATAGGTCTAATTTGATTATTCTTCATGTAGGCATCCACTTTTCTGAGCACAATTTGTTAAAGATGCTTTCTCTTCTCCAGCATATGCTTTTGGCCTCTTTGTTAACTATTAGGTGGTTAAAGTTACCCATGTTCATGTTTGGGACTTCAGTTTTGTTTCATTGGTCTACACTTGGCAGATCTTAAGGTCTGTAACTGTAATCCCTCTAGCATTGTTTTTTTTGCTCAGGATTATTTTGCTATATGGGTCTTTTGTGGTTCTATTTGTATTTTAGTAAACATTTTTATTTATTTCTTTAAAGAATGAGATGGGGACCTTTATCGGGATTGCATTGAATATGTAAGTAACTTTTGGTAGACGCATACTTTTCACAATATTAATTCTAACAATCAATAAGATGTAATATGCTTCCATTTTCTAGTATCTATCGCTCTTTCTTCAAAGCATTAAAGTTTTCATTATAGAGGTACTTCACTTTCTTGTTCTCAGATATTTTATTTTATTTGAGGCTTTCTGTATGTTTGTTGGTGTATAGAAAAGCTATTTATTTGTGCAAGTTGATTTTGTATCCTGTAACATTGCTGAACTTGTTTGTCACTTCTAGAAGTTTCCTGGTAGAACTTTCGGGATCTCTAATATATAGTATGCAAGTTACAAATAGGAATAGTTTGACATTTTCTTTCCCTGTTTGTATCCCTTAATTTTTTTTTCTCTTGCATTTTTGCTTGCATTCCTCCCTTGCATTAGTGCTCTGAGAACGATATTTTGAAGGAGTGCAAATAGTGAACATCCCTGTCTTATTAATGACTTCAGTGGCATTGTTTCAAGCTTTTCTGCATGTAGGGTGATGGTGGTTTTGGGTGTCCTATATATTATTTTCATTGCAGCAAAGTATGTTTTGTCTATTCCTACATTCCCTAGCTGGAAAGAATGCTTCCTGTATTTTCCTTAATATTATTTTTTGGGGTATGAAGATTTTTTTAGGCTGTTTATGTTATGGGTTTTCCCCTTTAATTATTGCAGATAGTTTTGCTGAGTATATTAATTTAGGTTGGCTGTCATAGTCTTTTAGGTCTTGAAATGCATTGCTCCAGGCTCTTCTGGCTTTCAAAGTTGTTATTCTGATGGATTTTCTTTTATATGTGACCTTTTTTCTCTTTCATACACTTTGTTTTTATGTATATTTTGTGTTTCAGCTATGATATTCACGGAGATTTTCTTTTCTGTTATTGTCCATTTGGTATTCTAAATGGTTCTTATGTTGGAATGGTTGTGTCTTTCCTTAGTTTGTGGAAGTTTTCTTCTATGATTTTGTTGAAGATCTGTTCTATGCCATTGATTTGGGATTCTTTTTCCTCACTTATGCTAATAAATCATATGTTTGGTTTATTCATGGTGTCATGCATTTCCTGTGTGATTCTTTCCTGTGTTTTAAAAAATTTATTCACTTTCCCTGCTTACTTGGTCTAGAGCCTCTGTTTTATCTTTGAGACCTGATATTCTATCGTCTGCTTGATTCATTCTACTTGTAAGGTTTTCCTTTGTGTTTTCTTATTAGGATATCGATTCTTTTTCACTTCTGTCTTCATTTTTCTTCATATCTTCTGAATAAATTCAATTATCAAAAATTGGATTGTCTTCATCATTTCCACCAGACTTATGTTTGTATTATTACATATCATTCTAGCATTTATTATTTTTAAACTCTTTCTAATTGATTTCACTAAGCTGTTTCTTTATGTCTTTTTAAAACTCCTTGAGTTATCTGATAGTCTTATGATTGCCCTTTTAAAATTCTGGAGTCCTGGAGTCTATCTATGTAATTATCCCTGGAAGACATTTCTATGGGATTGGTAGGTTTTGGAAAGAAAATACTGGTTCTATCTTTCATATTGCTGATATTCTTGTGAAAAGATTTATGCACTTGGTCTTCCTTTATTATTTCTGAGTTTTTAACAGATATATCAGGTGGAGAAGAGAAGGTATGAGTTGAGTATAGAAGTAGGAAATAGCTCAAGTAGAATAAATTTAGATAGATGGGAGGCATTGGTCTGGTTTACAAAATGTACTTCCTGTTCCTACCTGGAAGTGTAGCAGGATATTGCTCTTCTATGACTTGGAAGCATTCTGTGATTCATGGGATAAGTAGGAAGGATGCTGGCACAAGCCTAGAGCATGTCTACGTGGAGGCAGGAAATGATAGACTAGGCTTCTATACTGGTTGTAGTACCCAGTCTAAATCTGGTGGGTTTCAGAAAAGATGGAAATGAAGATGAAAGAGGTACTAACTAGACCTTGGAGAGGACATATACAGTTTGGATATGGAGAGCATAGTTGGAGCATTCCACTAGGGACCTATAAGTGTTTATAGGTAGGGTGGCTCCTGCTGGGAGCTTAGAGTTTGGTTACAGTAAGGCAAGGTTGGCAGGCTCAGATGGTGTTACTCATGCTAAATCCCAGAGAAGGAAGTGATAAATTTGGGAATGGATTGGGGTTATCAAGGTGTAACAAAGAGTCCTGTGACTGGATGGAGGTAGATTATGTCCTGGCAGAAACCCAGAGGCTTGTTGAAGTGGTGAAACTAGACAAGGGCAAGAAATATGGGACCTGGGCTAGATCTAGTTGGTTATGGAAAAACAAATATTGAGTGATAGGCAATATTCGCAGGGCTAGAACCTGGAGGAGAGTGTGGAATTCTGGGTATGGAGTATGGTGGCAGAGGCTTTCCAGACCTGAAACATCTTAAAAGTATGGCCTAATTTTCATGCTGAAGACAATCTATGTGAAAGTACCCAGAAATTTTGAATGAGAGTATTACAGTCTTTACTACAGTTTAATTCCACAGCATAAAATTCCAGAAGCTAATTTAGCAATATCTACCATAATTTTCTAAAGTCCCCTTTTGGTTAACACCAGTTTCTTTGTGGTAGAAATGTGCTTTTATGGTCAAATACGTACATTTATTTTATAGCCAAAATAAAAGAGAATTGTAGTTTTATGATGCTTGGTTCTTAGGGGACTTGGTTCTCAGATTTCTAGAACTGTCCTATTGATTTGAAGCAGCGATAGGTATGACTTAAAGGCTGATGCATTTAGTTGCTGATGTATTCATTTCAGCTGTGATCTTGGAATGCTATACTTGAACCATAACCTCAACATAGTAGCACCATGTAACACATGGAAGAGGGTTATAGTCAAAGCATTTAAGTTCAAAGCATTCATTGTTTGACTTTAAAAGTAAATTTGATTGGACAACAATTTTTTTTAATTTTAATATTTAATTTTAAGATATGATTTTTCTTGGTCAATTACTGACATAACATACAAAATATTCTTTCTTTCCTTCCTTTCTTCCTTCCTTTGTTCCTTCCTCCTTCTTTCCTTCCTTCCTTCCTTTTTTCCTTCCTTCCTTTTTTCCTTCCTTCCTTTTTTCCTTCCTTCCTTCCTTCCTTCCTTCCTTCCTTCCTTCCTTCCTTCCTTCTTTCCTTCTGTTTTCTTTTCTTTTGAGATGAGGTTTCTCTGTGTAGCCCTGGCTGTCCTGAAATTCACTCTGTAGACCAGGCTGGCTTTGAATTCAGAAATCCACCTGCCTCTGCCTTCAAGTGCTGGGATTAAAGGTGTGTGCTACCACCACCCAGGTAAACATTGTCTTTCTTATGGTTAATTTCATGATGAATAATATTAACTTAAGCTTGTAGAACACTTTGACGATAACCAAATGCTCACATTCTTAGGCCTCTTGTTCCTATATAGGGCTGTTTGCCTGTATTGTTTCCCAGGTGGAAATGATCATGATGGATAATTTTCCAACTCTAAAATTCAATGATTCTATGATCATAGTCTAATAATTATAACCTAGAGTTGTTAATGCTTATCAATCTATTTTATACTTGACACATTAAGTATACCTCTTCAAAAGATCTGAAATCAGAAAATTATTGCCATTTTAGAGCCCAGAAAATGAAGATACAGAATGCATAAATTGCTCATTGCGGAAATAACTCACTCAATGAAAAGACTGCGAAGAAAGAACATTTGACAGGTTTTAAAAAAGCAGTCTTCAGGGATAATACGCTGTTTATATTCATTTGTGAAGTTCCTAATGATAATAGCTTCACTTAAAATACTACCAATTATTTAACAAGGGAATCATCCCTGTTCTGAAGACAACTTTTAAGTTAGAATATCTCTTTGTGGCTGTTTTTGAAATGCTCATTGCACACAGTTTTTATTGTATCTTTATTTCAAAGACACAAACATCATATAAAACTCCCAATTTACAGACTTCATTCAATGCTTGACTTTTAAAGTAAATTTTATTGGACAACAAAACCATTTTATCTTAAGATGTAATTTTTCCTGGTCAATTACTGATCTAATAACATTTCTGTTCTCCTTGAGTGTTCGTCTTATTTACCATTACAACCATATTTCATTTAAAAAACCCGTTCCTTTGTGTACCGTAGTACTTGGCATGAGCTTGTGGTTGAATTGGGCTTCTGCTAAGTTAGAGCTTATTGTTTTGTTTGTTATTCTGGGCTTCTGTCATTTTTTTCTCTGTCTCTTTCAATGTAGATGTGTGCAAATATATGGCCACTTGCTTACACTGTTGTACATTCAGCTATTTTTCTCTAGAGCTTTATTATTAGTGTTGCTGAAGGTCATTCTTACACCCTTAATTTAATTTAATTTTTTTAATTAATTAATCTTACATCTTGATGGCAGCTTCCCCTCCCTTCTCTCCTTCTAGCCTGTTTCTCTTCCCTTTCTCCCCCCCCCCCCATTTCTCCAATCCTCCGTTTCTCTTCAGAAAAGAGGATGTCTCTCAAGGATATCAACCTGGGCATATCCAGCTGCAGCAGGACTCAGCACATCTTCTGTTGTGGCTAGACAAGGCAGCCCAGTTACAGGAAAGGGATCCAAAGCAGGAAGAGATAGTTCCTGCTCCTCTGTTAGGAGTCCACATGAAGTCAGAGCTACACAAGTGTTACATATGTGTAGGGGGCCTAAGTCGTTCTCATGCATGCTCTCTGTTTCACAGTTCAGTCTCTGTGAGCCTCTAAGAGCCCAGATAAGTTGATTCTTCAGGTTTTCTTATGGTGTCCAAGACCTCTGTGGCTCCTTTAATTTTTCCTTCCCTTCTTCCACAGGAATCTTCAAGCTCTGTTTAATGTTTGACTATGGGTTTCCGCATCAGTTTTCATTAGTTTCTGGGTGAGGCCTCTTAGATGACAGTTATGCTAGGCTCCTGTCTGAAAGTATAGAGGAATATCATTAATAGCGTCAGACATGGGCTCTCTCTCATGGCATCAGTGTCAAGCTGGGCCAGTCATTGTTTGGCCTTTCACTCAATTCCTGCTCTTCTTTACCCCTTCATCTCTAGTAGGCAGGACAAATTGTGGGTCAAAAGTTTTATGGCTGGGCTGGTGTCCCAGTCCCTCCATTGGAATGTTTTTCTTGTTACTAGAGATGATCTTTTCATATGCCCCATTGCTAGGAGTCTTAGATAGGGTCACCCTCATAGATTCCTGGGAGTTTCCATTGTCCTAAGTGTCCAGCTCATCCCAGAGATAACACCCACTCCCAGGATCGAGTTGACTCTCCTCGTACTCTCTCCTATCCTCTCCCCACTATATCCCTCTAGTTCTCCTCCCCACTTCCTCCACCACCCAATTCTCTTCTTCCATCTACTTCCTGTATCTAGTCTATCCTCTTTTCCATATTCAGTGAGATTCAAGCTCCTTCCTTGGGCACTCCTTGATACTCAGCTTCTTTGGATCTGTGCATTGTATTATGGTTATCCTGTACTTTATGGCTAAAATCCACTTATAAGTGAGTATATACTGTGCTTGTCTTTCTGGGTTTGGGGTGCCCCACTCAGGATGATCTTTTCTAGGTACATCCATTTGCCTGTAAATTTCATGATGTCTTTGTTTTTAATAGCTGAGTAATATCCCACTGTGTATGTACCACATTTTCTTTATCCATTCTTGAGCTGATGGACATCTAATTTGTTTCTAGTTTCTGGCTATTACCAATAAAACTGCTATGAGCATATTGAGAAAGTGTCCTTGTTGTATGGCGAAACAATTTTTGGGTATATACCCAAGAGTGGTATAACTGGATCTTAAGGTAGAACTACTCCAAATTCTCTGAGAACTGGTCAAATTGATTTCCAAAGTGGTTGTAAAAATTTGCACTCTCACCAGAAATGAAGGAGTGTTCTCCTTTCTCCACATCCTCTCCAGTATGTGATGTCCTTAGAGTTTTTGATCTTAGCCATTCTGAGCTTTGAAAGACGGAACCTTAGAGTTATTTTGATTTGCATTTCCCTGATAACTAAAGATATTGAACATTTCTTTAAGTGCTTCTTGGCCATTAGAAATTTTGCTGTTGAGAATTATCTGTTTAGGTCTGTGCCCCATTTCCTAATTGGGTTACTTGGTTTGTTGATGTCTAGTTTCTTACATTTTATTTATTTTTGTTTTTATATTTTACAGATCAACTTTCTATCAGATGTAGGGTTGGTGAAAATCTTTTCCCATTATGGTAGGCTGCCATTTTGTCCTTTTGATGGTATCCTTCTCCATACAGAAGATTTTTAGTTTTATGAAGTCACATGTATTAATTGTTGATCTTAGGGCCTGAGTAGTTGGTGTTCTGTTCAGGAAGTTGTCTTTTGTGCTATTACGTTTAAGGCTATTCCTCACTTTCTCTTCTATCAGATTTAGTGTTTCTTTCATTGCCCTTTGCTCTGGAGGAATGTCCATCTTTGTTGCTTAAGTGTGTTTCTTGTATGCAAAAGAATGCTGGATCCTCTTTTCACATCCATTCTGTTAACCTGTGTCGTTTTATTGGAGAATTGAGTCCCTTGATGCTGAGAGATATTAAAGACCAATGATTTTTTTTTTAATTTTATTTTTCTTTTTAGTTACATTTTGTTAACTCTGTGTCCCAGCTGTATCCCGCTCCCTCATTCCCTCCCCAACCCCACACTCCCTCCCTGGTCTCCTCCCTGCCCCTTTCCAAGTCCACTGATAGGGGAGGACCTCCTCCCCTTTCATTTGACCCTGTTTTATCAGGTATCTTAAGGGCTGGCTGCAAAGTCCTCCTCTGTGGCCTAACAGACTGCTCCTCCCCTGGGCGGGGTGTGTGTGTCAAAGAGCCTGCCCTTGAGATCCTGTTAGAAATAGTTCTTGTTCCCCTTACTTTGGAAAACTACTTGGTTACTGAGCTACCACGGGCCACATCCGAGCAGAAGTTCTAGGTTATATCCATAGATGGTCCTTGGTTGAGTGTCAGTCTCAGAAAAGACCCTGTGCCCGGATATATTTGGTCCTTGTAGAGCTCCTATTCTTTCCATATCATACTAACTCCCGTTCTTTCATATGATTCCCTGCACTCTGCCGAGGGTTTGGTTATGAGTCTTAGTGTCTGCTTTGAAACACTGCTAGGTAGAGTCTTTCAGATGCCTTTTGTGGTAGACTCCTGTCATACATTCAATGCACATCCCATTTGTCTTTCTAAATGAGGATTGATCATCTTCGCCTGTGTCCACTTTCTTGATTATCTTCTTTAGGTGTGTAGATTTCATTATGTTTATCATATCTTGTAGGTCTATATAAGCGAGTATATACCATGTTTGTCTTTCTCCTTCTGGGATACTTCACTCAGAATGATCTTTTCTAGATCCCACCACTTGCCTGCAAACTTCGTGATATCCTCCTTTTTGATTGCTGAGTAGTATTCCATTGTGTAAAAATACCACAATTTCTGTATCCATTCCTCTGTTGATGGACATCTGGGTTGTTTCCAAGTTCTGGCTATTACAAATAAAGCTGCTACAAACATGGTTGAACAAATGTCCTTGTTGTGTACTTGAGCAAATTTTGGGTATATACCTAGGAGTGGTATAGCTGGGTCTTGAGGTAGCACTACTCCTAGTTGTCTGAGAAAGCGCCAGATTGACTTCCAAAGTGGTTGTACCAGTTTACATTCCCACCAGCAATGGAGGAGGGTTCCATTTTTTCCACAACCTCTCCAGCATGTGCTATCACTTGAGTTTTTCATCTTGGCCATTCTGATGGGTGTAAGGTGAAATCTCAGGGTCTTTTTGATTTTCATTTCCCTAATGGCTAATGAGGTTGAGCATTTCTTTAAATGTTTCTCTGCCATTTGATGTTCCTCTTTCGAGAATTCTCTGTTTAGCTCTGTTCCCCATTTTTTAATTGGATTACTTGGTTTGTTGCTTTTCTGCTTCTTTAGTTCTTTATATATACTGGATATTAGCCCTCTGTCAGATAAAGGGTTGGTGAAGATTCTTTCCCAATCTGTAGGCTGTCTTTTTGTTTTGATGACAGTGTCTTTTGCTTTACAGAAGCTTTTCAGTTTCATGAGGTCCCATTTATTGATTGTTGCTCTTAGAGCCTGTGCTGTTGGTGTTCTGTTCAGGAAGTTGTCTCCTGTGCCAATGAGTTCTAGGCTGTTCCCCACTTTTTTCTCCAACTGATTTAGAGTATCTGGTTTTATGTAGGTCCTTGATCCACTTTGACTTTAGTTTTGTGCAGGGTGATAAATATGGATCTATTTTCATTTTTCTGCATGTAGACATCCAGTTAAGACCAATGATTCTTATTTCATGTTATTTTGATATTGGTGGTGGCAGAGAAGAAGGAGAAGGAGGAGGAGGAAGAGAAGAAGGAGGTGGCAGTGTTGATGTTGTTGTTGTTGTTGTGTGTGTGTGTCTTTTCTTTTGGTTTTACTGCTGTAGAAATATTTCCTGTGTTTTCTAGGCTGTCATTAACCCCTTGTGTTGAAGTTTTCTTTCTTGTATCTTCTGTAGGGCTGGTTTTGTAGATAGATTTTGTTTAAATTTGGTTTTGTTATGGAAAATATTGTTTTCTCCATTTATGGTACTTGAAAGTTTTGTCGGGTTCAGTAAGTCTGGGTTGGCATCTATGGTCTCATTAAATACTTGAATGGGACAAATGTGGCCTGGCTTTACATGGCCGCCCATTGAGCCTACTCAGGCTAAACAGTCACAGTCTGAAACTCTGGGTTTTGGTATGCTATATAAATTCAGTTTGAGTCTTTTCTGCTTTCACCCTCTTCATCACTATCTGCCACCTTCTCTTTCTCTCTCATTATTTTATGACCGCCAAAGTAGAGGCTACTCACCATGTGGTGGACTCTATCCACCATAAACAAAGTGGGAAAGTAAGACCAATCTTTATCTGCAGGTGCACCACATTTAAGCCTTCTCCCAATTCTGGTAGTTTCTTGGTTTTTGTCCTCTGCTTTTGCACCTCTTCTGCAAAACAGGATTGCCCTCTCCTAACTGTTCAAGCTCAGTTGATGGCTTGGAAAATGATTGTAGCCTCCTTCTACCCTCTCTTCTGAGATGGGTGCCAAACTGTCTGTGCCCAAGAACTTCTTTGGCATGCTCAAAATTATGCTTCAAAACTTTAGGTCTTGCTAACCTCACACAGCACTACTCTTATGAGGTTCTCCTCTCAGATCTGGCTCCAACCTCAATTAGAGAATGGCCACACCTGGCCTGAATTTGGTACTTTCAACTTCCAAATATTCAGCAACTAAGACAAAATGCCAAAGGGGTCTGAAGCCTCTTGCCTTCAGGTCTCTTTTCTGTCTTTACTCCTGTTCTTAGATTTATGCCTATATTCATGCACTTCAGGGTTTACCTGCTCAAACATCTAAACATAGTCCCCCAAGCTTTTCACCATCCAGGAGCAGTACTTAGGAACTTAATCTTCAGAGATCTTAACCTTTCTCCCCTTAATTCTTCTGTTGCTTTGAGAGTACCCCATGCTGTGATTGTAGCCACTCTATCAGCTGCTTATAGACCAACTTTCCTGAGCAGAGACCATGAAATATTTTCCCTTGTTTCTTTATTTTGCTATTTGGGGCCTATCTACTTAGGTGATACGTACCATCTCCTCCAATATCCATGCCTAACTTTCTTGTCTTACAAAGCTTTCAGGTGCGTGCTTCTTATGTAGGCATCTGATGTAACACAGCTGATAACATGGTTATCTTGTCCTTCTGTAGTGTTATGGGACAAGATCCAGCTAGCTCTACAATTGTATTTCACCTTACTAAGCAGAACTTATGTCCATTATGATGTTAACATTCCTTTACTTTGCTGATTTCATCTCTTCATATTCCCCACAAAATTGTATACAAGGAAACCCAATGCCTGATTCTGAGCTTGGATGGGCCAATGAAAAATGTTTTAAACTCCTGTGTTAAACCAAAGGCCTTACCTCTTGTAATCCACAACAATGACAAAAATCATCAGTTTTGCTAACATGAAAAACTTGCCCAGGGGTTTTAGATTTTTTCCCCCGTTTGTCTGCTCTCTCCTTCCAATAGGGGTAAAAATGTTGCGACTGTTTTCGTAACTGCTTCCGCAGTAGAAATTACAATAGTTCTAACAGCCTAACAGTTCTAACTCATTTGTGTGTTACAGATGCTGAGTCACCCACATAACACACTCCAAGGATCCATACTGTCATCAAATGGCTGTTTTATGCTCTGGATCTTTGACATCTGTTAAGTTTTATCCTGAGCGCTGAGATAGACCACCCTCTAAGTGCTGCCCTTTCTAATCACCCCTTTTGTCAGCCTGAAATAGTTAAGAGAGATCTGCCCTACCCGAACCCATAAAAGCAGTGTGGTGACCTCTGAAAAGGGAACTAAAGGGCTATCCAACTCATTCCCCCTCCCCCCTTTACCACTCAGAACTCAGAACTAAAACAGTAGGGGCAGAGGTTCTCTGCCTCACTGGCTCTCAGAAAAATCTTAAAGAAATTTCAGATCAACTGAGCATCCTTAAGGACCCAATTGATTCTTTGCCTATTGCGTTACTCTAAAAATTAAAGAGGATTGTATCTGACTATTGCTAGGATGGGATTTGTGCCCTTTTTGGGAACAATGCTTCTTCCATACCAACAATTCCAAATGATTCATGATGAGGTCCAAAGTCATAGGGACCAGACAAAAATACAGTGACATGCTTCTTCCTACAAATGGGCTTTTGGTGGTTATCTCACACTCTGGCCCCTCCCCTTGATCACTCCACCCATCCTTATTACCATCCCACTTCCATTTTTCCTCTATCTTTCACATGTTTTACAGAAGCTCCTCTTGGATTAATTCCTGCCATCACTAGGTTTACATTAGGACAATGGTTACCCTTGCTAGGTCCCCTACTAGGTTCCCCAATCTTCATTCCCCTCTTACTACAGTCCTTTGTCTAGCTAGCCGTTTACAAACGTTTCTATAGGAGTATATGATGGCAATAGGATATCCACTAGAGATAATCAAGTGAAAACTCTTATGCTACATGAAAACAGTCCTATTTATGATGCCTCCTTAGATCCTGGACCAAAGCCTAACCCACCTGCTTCACTATCCCCTGCAGGAAGCAACGGATATGATACACAACCCCCATTTCTGCCTCTCTGTCCTCAAAATATGGAATGACTGTTGGCCTGAGAAGCTTTAGACAGGAAAGTTGACGTCACTGTAACACCTGTGGGCTGTTAGGTTCCAGGATACTTCAGGACTCTTTGAGTGGTATGTACCACTCTTCCACTACAGGATACCTGATCTTCAGTTGAATTTTCCATCCCCAAGGACCCCTTTCTACACTATAAAATCGTCAAGTCTCCCATACCACAGGAGTGCAGTCTCTACTCCTGCAAATAGACTCTGGCACTTCAGGTGTTCTGATTAAAGAACAATTCTATTTGTGAGAGGGAAGAAAGGAATGTTACATACTTATATGAACTCATATAACAAGTAGACTTAATTTTAATTATAAAAACAATACTTCACCTGGGATAAAGTTTACATCTTTGCAGTTTTATAGTAGATCTGGAATTTCTTTTATTTATTTTGCACAATAGGTTTAATGGATAAAGATAGCTGGTTCTCTGTTTCCCCTCCCCCCTGGGTTTATTTATGGGGAAGACATTAAAAAACTGTTAAGGGTTTGCTTTTTAGGTTAATTCAAATTCAAAAAGTTGATAAATATTTATTGAAGCCATTTGAACATTTTATTTAACTCCTCCCTTAGCAAGTATACTTCTCACTTGGGTAAAAATGTTGTCCTGTTGACCTTACATAAAATATTAGTTCTGCCAAATTAAAATAGTTACATGAAAGCTCAGTATAAAAGTAACATTTCAATGGATAAGATAGTGAACTTTTGAAACTGAAATACTCAGAAATTTATTTGAAGGCAGAACAATTATTCCTATCTAACCCTGAATTATACTTATCTGCAAATTTTGTGCAGGAAAAACCTTTAAATTAAAATCTGCCAATTTGTTTCAATTATAATCCTGTGTGAAAGTAAATCAGTTCAAATCTGTGACTCCCTGGCTAAATATTACTATTGTATTATAATGTTATAATTGTATTACCTGCATGTTCCAGTCAGTTATCAATATACTTATTTGCCCCAGATACAGTAAATACATTCTTTACTTAATTAAGGGGCTCACTAAATGGTGTGTAGGTATATGCTGATTATATATAAGTCAAACACTAAATCCAATTTGTGTCGGCTAATCCTGGGGCCAACAGGAAATGGGTTTTCTTCTCTTTTAGATTTCCCATGAGTTCACACCAACTCAGCAGGAACCATTTACATTAATTAATACAGGCTGTTGCTCATATTCTCTTGGCTATTGAGGTCACAAAAGAAAAATCATCTTCCGGATTAAAATAGCATATATGATAAAGTATAGGGTAGCTTGGGTACTTTTCTCTAGAAAGTAAGTACAAGAGAAGGATCTATCTTGAATTTTATCTTTGAGGTGCAGTAAAAACATCTTAGGCATACTTTGTAAGCTACCTTGAGTAGTGTTCTCTTTCTCCTACGATGATGAGTTAACTGTCTTTCATTGAAATATTTTAGGATGAGAATTACATGTCAAGGATCAGGAGGAAACAAAAGTCTGCCGAGTTGGTGGGCTTCTGTCTTTAATTTTAATTTCTTACTTTTCTTTTCCAATACCCAGAAGACGAGACTTACCTCCTTCTGCAGGTATGGCCTATGCCCTGGTGAGGCTGCATCTTGGTAGGAAGCCACAGCTTTGAATAAGGCTGAAGCAGAAAAGGTTTGTCCCCAAAAGATGAATGTATTTTTTTTAGGTTAATTATCGTTTTGGAAATAAGATAGCATAGGCATATATAACATTTGGTAAAATTTAGTTTACCATGTTCTTTTTGTATTATTTAAGAACATTTCTTCTATGCTGGGCAGAGAAGAAACAGAATACACTGGATGGGGCTTATGGGAAGTGATAAGAATACATAATAAGCTAGTATCTGGTGAGGCATGTTAGCATAGTTAGAACTAATGGAACACTTGTGTTCTGAATAAAGATGAAAGGCAAGGAATAATCAAGAATGTCTTAAAAATAGAAAAGAATAGAAACACAAAGAAAGTTATAAAGGCTCATGAAAACTCCAGTGTAAAAATTTTTCTAATCCTGTACATTCTTTTTTTTTTTCTGTTAACATTTTTTCTTTTTTATTAAATTTTTATTTTTTACATTAATTGCATTTTATTTGCTTTGTATCCCAGCTGTAGCCTCCTCCATCATTCCTTCCCAATCCCATCCACCTTCCCTCTTCTCCTCCCATGGCCCTCTCCAAGTCCACTGATAGGGGAGGTCCACCTCCCCTTCCATCAGACCCTAGCTTATCAGGTCTAGCAATAGGTAACGGTCTTCCAGCTCCTCTACTTTAGACCTATTTAGACTGGCTGCAATGTCCTCCTCTGTGGCCTGGCAAGGCTGCTCCTCCCTGGCAGAAGTTGGGGGAAGTCAAAGAGCCAGACACAGAGTTCACGTCAGAGATAGTCCCTCTTCCCCTTACTAGGGAACCCACTTGAATATTGAGCTGCCATGGGCTACATCTGAGCAGGAGTTCTAGGTTATATCCATGAATGTACTTTTGTTGGAGTATCAGTCTCAGAAAATATCCCTGAGCCCAGATATTTTGGTTCTGCTGCTCTCCTTCTGGAGCTCCTTTACTCTCCAGGTCTTACTAACTCCCCCTTCTTTCATATGATTTCCTGCACTCTGCCCAAAGTTTGGTTAAGAGTCTCAGCATCTGCTTTTATATACTGCTAGATTGAGTCTTTCAGAGGCCCTCAGTGGTAGGCTCCTGTCCTGTTTCTTGTTTTCTCCTTCTTCCAATGTCCATCCCCTTTGTCTTTCTTTTTTTTATTTTTTAAATGTTTATTTTTAGTTACTTTTATTAACTCTGTGTCCCAGATGTATCCCACTCCCTCATTCCCTCCCAATCCCACTTTCCTTCCCTCATCTCCTCCCTGCCCCTTTCCAAGTATCCTGTACATTCTTAACCACTGATATGAGGTACATACTTATAAAATATAAATAAGATAACTGCTTAATACTGAGATACAACAAATATTGCATTTAACAAAATGAATACTGCTTCTTAAACATTAAGCATGATCTGGGTGCTATTTAGGACATAGGGATGACATGGACGTTTATGTGCACAAATTGGTTGACGATATGATATTCAAATTCTTGGTTGTTGTGTTTTCTCTAGAAAATGTTTACTTGTGACGGCTATTACAGCGCTCTGTTAGCCCCATGCAGATAAAGGCGTGTTAGTCAGTGAAATGTAGTGTGGGTACTGCTGTGTGCACATCTCTGAAATCATGCAAATAATATCTGTTGGCCATGTGCCATCCTGTGATTACTATAATAGAAACATAACACTTATGTAAAAATTTAAAATCTGTGAATGCCCACAAATTAGAAAGCACAGCACACACTCTGTAACATGGACCAACATCCAAACACATGAAAAATGATGATGTGTCAATTAGCTTTCTGTTAAAATGTGCAAAAGCTGTTCAGCTTAGGAGGAAGAAATACTTATTTCATGTCATGGTCTCAGAAGCAATAGGTAACGGTCTTCCAGCTCCTCCACTTTAGACTCATTTGAGACAGAACATCTGATGGAGAGCCCATTCTGCCTCTTTGCTAGTGACATGGTGGAAAAGAGGAAGAGGTCTCCGTCCCATCATGAAGCTTAGGTACATGACAGCAGTGACCTTTTACCTTCAACTAGATGGCATTGATTAATGCTGCTGTCACCCGATACAGTACCATCAGTTAGGGACTAACCCTTTAACAAAGGGTTTGGGAGAACAAATAACAGTAATGAAGATAAACTTGTGACAATCACCGTATTGAATAGTTCCCATTAATTTTGATAGCTTCAAAACAGCAAAATAAAAACCTGGTGTAGTTGTTACCGTCCTGAAAAGGTTAAATATTAGACATATAAATGATTTTCCCATACCACACAGCCAGACAGTCTTTATTTTAAGGAAGAGATCGAATATTTACAACAAATCTTATTAGCCTTTTGCTACAAGGCTAGGGCCACTCCCTCTAGCATACATTGTAATTTGTTTACTCAATCAATGGTCAGAAGGCATGTGGCACTTTCTTGATATCCCAGGACTTGAGGAACAGAGGCAGGTGTATATTCATCTTATGAATTGAGGCCAGGCTGGTGTACCTACCAAGTTCTAGGCCAGCCAGAGCTACATAGTGAGATTCTGTGTGAAAAACAAAACAAAACAAAACAAAACAAAACAAAACAAAACATAAAGAGACTTTGTTAGACTGTGAACAAATAAACCCAACCACATTTAGGTGTTTTCAATATAATCTACACCTTTACTTTGAAAGACAATAGTTCTTTTTCAACTATGAATATAGATATTTTAATGGTTAAAAACAGGCAATGCATGCAGTCCTGCCTTATGTACGTGAGACAGTCTAAAAGAATCTGGGGAGGGGCAGGGAGGAGAAGAGGGAGGGAGGGCAGGACTAGGAGGTGAGGAGGGAGACGGCTACAGCTGGGATACAAAGTGAATAAATTGTAATAAATAAAAAAATAAATTAAAAAAAGAATCTCAAAAACACACATGTATATCTTGAAATAACCAAAAAAGGTATTGAATTCATTCAAGTTGAAAACTTCCAGCTGTTTTCATGTATAAGCTAATATGACTTTCATTTCTGTCCCACTGACTTTTTCCTATGAGGTGTGTTTTTCATGATATTATAGTGCCCTTTTTTTTTCTTTTGAGGCACCAGCAATAACACAACTCTTATTTTTTGTATGCATGCCCTTCCAGTAATATCTTTGTCATTACGTTTGTTTTTTAAACTAATTTATCAACTTTAGAAACTAAAAATTGCATAAAATGTTTTGAAATAACATAATATACATTATTTTCATAAAAGATAATCATTAAATCTATAGTATGCTTTTACTTTAAATGGAGTAACAAAATTATTTTCATAAAATAATCTTCATAAAGAAAATATAATTCCTTATTGCTATAAGGAATTAGATTAGTAAAATATTTTAAATGTACAAATAACTTCTGAAAAATAGGTAGTTATTACAAAAACACAAATATGAAATAATTAGCACAGGGACAGTGGAACTAAAAGTACAAGAAATACTGTGAATTTGCAATCTGTCAGATTTGGAGGTTGCCTCTTTCATGAGTTGTCACCATGCTCGGGTGGGTTTCTTTTCTTTTCTTTTCTTTTCTTTTCTTTTCTTTTCTTTTCTTTTCTTTTCTTTTCTTTTCTTTTTTTGGCATGTTTTAACTTTTAAAAAATAGTTTATATATTGCAGCCATCCTAAAGATACTGATAAGCTAGGGCCAGACGGAAGGAGAAGAGGACCTCCCCTATCAGTGGACTCAGAAGGGAGTGGGAGGAGATGAAGGAGGGAGGGGAGGATTGGGAGGGAAATAGGGAGAAGGCTACGGCTGGGATACAAGTGAATGTATAACATTATTTAGAAATAAAGAAAAAGTAGTTTATTTTTCATTCTTTGATATTATAATATAATTACATCATTTCCCCCTTTCCTACCTTCTAACAAACCCATTCGTATGTCTCCATTCTTGCTCTTTTTCAAATTCATGGCTTCTTTTGACTTTAGTTGTTTTATATATATATATATATATATATATATATATATATATATATATATATTATATGTGTGTTTCTAAATACAACATGCCCAGTCTGTGTGAAGTTACTTGTGTGTATATTGTCAGGGCTAAGCATTTGGTATTGGATAATCAACTGGTATGCTCCTCCCTGGGGAAAAAATATTTTTTTTATCCTAATCAATCCTTAGTTGCTTGTTGGTTTTTGATTGGGGTTGAACCCTCCTAAGCTTCCTTGAACCCCCAGCGTCCACATGAACATGCTTAATGATGTTGTCAGTATCATGCAATGCTCTTTTATCATACTCTTCCCTCTCCCCAGTCCTTCTGGATTCATCTCACTTCACCAGTTGCCCTTCATTGTGGACTTTTTAAAATTTAAAACCCACTAAGTCCATGTTGTGCCTCCCATATACTCTTGGGTGTGTGGCCTTCCACTTGTGTATGGTCAATATACCAGAAACTGTATCCTAAGAAAAAAACTGACCTTCTCTCTCCAAGAAACTAATACTTGTAAACAGCTTTTTAACCAGGATAGAATTTTTGTATCTACCTCCTGACTTCGTGATGGGATTTTGTCTGGCTTGAGCTTGTGTAGTTCTTATGCATGCTATCTCAAACGCTGTGAATTCATATATGAAACTGCCCTGTTGTGTCCAGAAAACAGTGTTTTCTTGGAACAAATTAATGAATAATAAAATGTGTATATTTATAAAATAAATATTACTAGTTAGCTATTAAAAATTCTTTTGAAGTTGTTGGCCAGTGAAGTCTGATAGACCCCCAAACATTAAGCTATTGATAATGCTATTTATTAACCCATACAGCCTGATTTTTTGATTAATTATTTGTGTAGGAAAGCTCAGCTCACTGTGGACAGTGCCACCACTGTGCAGGTAGTCTTGGGAGCTTGATGCAGGCTGAACAAGCCATCAAAAGCCAGCCAAAAGCAGCACTCCTGTTTGAGTTCCTAACCTGACTTCCGATAGTGATGGACTGTGATGCAGAACTATAAGCTGAAAGAAACCCCTTTTCACAAATTGCTTTTGGTTATAGTGTGTTATCACCAACCTAAAAACACTAACTGAGACAGAGAGGGAAAGTGAGTTTTTTTTTTTAATTTTTTATTAATTACATTTTATTCATTTTGTATCCCCCCATAAGCCCCTCCCTCCTCCCCTGCCGATCCCACACTCCCTCCCTTTCTGCATGCATGCCACTCCCCAAGTCCATTGATAGGGGAGGTTCTCCTCTCCTTTCTGATCTTAGTCTATCAGTTCTCATCAAAAGTGGCTGCATTGTCCTCTACCGTGGCCTGGTAAGGCTGCTTCCCACTCAGGGGGAGGTGATCAAAGAGTAGGCCAATCAGATTATGTCAGAGGCAGTCCCTCTTCCCATTACTATGTAACCCACTTGGACACTGAACTGCCATGGGCTACATCTGTGCAGGGGTTCTAGGTTATCTCCACGAATAGTCCTTGGTTGGAGTATGAGTCTCTGGGAAGTTCCCTGTGTTCAAATTATCTTGTTCTGTTGCTCTCCTTGTGGAGTTCCCGTCCCCTTCAGTTCTTACTATTTCCCACTTCTTACATAAAATTCCATTCACTCTGCCCATCAGTTGGCCATCAGGCTCAGCATCTGCTTTGACAGCCTAGTTTTATTTAAGTGTGCAGACCATGATAAATTGACCAAACTCCAGTGGAAGGCCATACATACAAAAATAGATAGGCAGCAAAAATTAGAATTGAAATATGTAAAAGTAAAACAACAAAAATGAGGACACAAAGTCTTGACTAGGGTAGGGTGATGGATCTGGGAGAAGTTGGGAGAGGCAGTGGATGTTATTAAAGAAGACAGTATGACATTCTTCAGGGTTAGTAAGAAGCTTGGTGAAACGTGGAGTCAGTGTCACTCTTCAGAAATGATTCTAGTTCTTGTCTTTTCTTCTGCTTCCTCACTACCACATTAAATTTGCTTAAAAGTATGTCCTAAATAATGGAGGAGCCAAGAAACTTTCTTTTTTTCTTTTTTTTTTTAATTTTATTTTTTTTCTTATCAGTTACATTTTATTAACTCTGTATCCCAGCCGTGTCCCGATCCCTCATTCTCTCCCAGTCCCTCCCTCCCTTCCTCATCTCCATCGTGCCCCTTGACAAGTCCACTGATAGGGGGGACCTCCTCCCCATTCATCTGATCCTGTTTTATCAGGTATCTTCAGGACTGACTGCAAAGCTCTCCTCTGTGGCCTAACAGGACTGCTCCTCCCTTGGTGGGTGGGGAGGTCAAAGAGCCAGTCATTGAGTTCCTGTTAGAAATAGTCCTTGTTCCCCTCACTATGGGAAACCAATTGGTTACTGGGCTACCACAGGCTACATCTGAGCAGAGGTTCTGGTTATATCCATACATGGTCCTTGGTTGAATGTCAGTCTCAGAAAAGACCCTGTGCCCAGATATATTTGGTCCTTGTGGAGCTCCTATCCTTTCCTCATCAGACTAACTCTCCTTCTTTCTTATGATTCCCTGTACTCTGCCAAAGGTTTGGTCATGAGTCTTTGCTTTGAAAACACTGCTAGTTTGGGTCTTTCAAATGCGCTCAGTAGACTCCTGTCATACGTTCAATGCGCATCCCATCTGTCTTTCTAAATGAGGATTGATCATCTTACCCCATGTCTGCTATCTTGATTATCTTTTTTAGGTGTACAGATTTCATTATGTTTATCACATCTTAAAGGTCTATATAAATGAGTATATACCGTGTTTGTCTTTCTCCTTCTGGGATATTTCACTCAGGATGATCTTTTCTAGATCCCACCATTTGCCTGCAAATTTCATGATTTCCTCCTTTTTGATTGCTGAGTAGTATTCCATTGTGTAAAGATACCACAATTTCTGTACCCATTCCTCTGTTGATGGACATCTGGGTTGTTTCCAGGATCTGGCTATTACAAATAAAGCAGCTATAAACATGGTTGAGCAAATATCCCTTTTGTGTACTTGAGCAAAATTTGGGTATATACCTAGCAGTGGTATATCTGGGTTTTGAGGAAGCACTAATCCTAATTGTCTTAGAAAGCGCCAGATAGATTTCCAGAGTGGTTGCACCAGTTTACATTCCCACCAGCAGTGGAGGAGGGTTCCCCTTTCTCCACAACCTCTCCAGCATGTGTTGTCCCTTGAGTTTTTCATCTTGGCCATTCTGATGGGTGTAAGGTGATATCTCAGGGTCATTTTGATTTGCATTTCCCTGATGGCTAATGAGGATGAGCATTTCTTTAAGTGTTTCTCTGCCATTCAATATTCCTCTGTCGAGAATTCTCTGTTTAGCTCTGTTTCCCATTTTTTAATTGGATTGCTTGGTTTACTGCTTTTCAGCTTCTTTAGTTCTTTGTATATATATATACTCGATATTAGTCCTCTGTCAGATAAAGGGTTAGTGAAGATTCTTTCCCAATCTGTAGGCAGGCGTTTTGTTTTGATGACAGTGTCCTTTGATTTACAGAAGCTTTTCAGATTCATGAGGTCCCATTCATTGATTGTTGCTCTTAGAACCTGTGCTGTTGGTGTTCTGTTCAGGAAGTTGTCTCCTGTGCCAATGAGTTCTAGGCTGTTTCCCACTTTTTCTTCTAACAGATTTAGAGTATCTGGTTTTATGTTGAGGTCTTTGATCCACTTGGACTTTAGTTTTGTGCAGGGTGATAAAAATAGATCTATTTTCATTTTTCTGCATGTGGACATCCAGTTGGACTAGCACCATTTGTTGAAGATGCTGTCTTTTTTCCATTGAATGGTTTTGGCTTCTTTGTCAAAAATCGAGTATTCATATGTGTGTGGGTTTATTTCTGGGTCTTCTATGTGGTTCCATTGATCCTCCTTTCTGTTTTTATGCCAATACCATGCAGTTTTTATTACTATTGCTCTGTAGTACAACTTGAGATCGGGGATAGAGATACCTCCAGATGATCTGTTGTTGTACAGGATTGTTTTGGAGATTCTGGGTTTTTTGTTTCTCCATATGAAGCTGAGAATCTTTTTTTCAAGGTCTGTAAAGAATTGAGTTGGTATTTTGATGGGAATTGCATTGAATCTGTAGATTGCTTTTGGCAGGATGGCCATTTTCACAATGTTAATCCTACCAATCCATGAGCACGGGAGATCTTTCCATCTTCTGAGATCTTCTTCAATTTCTTTCTTCAGAGACTTGAAGTTTTTCTCAAACAGGTCTTTCACTTGCTTGGTTAGTGTCACCCCAAGGTACTTTATGTTATTAGTGGCTATTGTGAAGGGTGTTGTTTCCCTAATTTCGGCCCTTTTGTCTTTGGTATACAGGAGGGCTTCTGATTTTTTTGAGTTGATTTTGTATCCTGCCACTTTGCTGAAGGTGTTTATCAGCTGGAGGAGTTCTCTGGTTGAATTTTTGGGGTCGCTCATATATACTATCCTATCATCTGCGAATAGTGACACTTTGAACTCTTCCTTTCCGATTTGTATCCCCTTGATCTCCTTTAGTTTTCTTATTGCTCTGGCTAGGACTTCAAGTACTATGTTGAAGAGGTAGGGAGAGAGTGGGCAGCCTTGTCTTGTCCCTGATTTCAGTGGGATTGATTTAAGTTTCTCTCCATTGAGTTTGATGTTGGCTATAGGCTTGCTGTATATTGCCTTTACTATGTTTAGATATGTGCCTTGTATTCCTGATCTCTCCAAGACTTTAAACATAAATGGGTGTTGGACTTTGTCAAATGCTTTTTCAGCATCTAAGGAGATGATCATGTGGTTTTTCTCCTTCAGTTTGTTTATGTGGTGGATTACATTGATGGATTTCTGTATGTTGAACCACTCTTGCATGCCTGGGATGAAGCCTACTTGGTCGTGATGGATATCTTTGATGTGTTCTTGGATTCGGTTTGCAAGTATTTTATTGAGTATTTTTGCGTCAATGTTCATAAGAGAGATAGGTCTGAAGTTCTCTTTTTTTGTTGGGTCTTTGTGTGGTTTAGGTATCAGGGTGACTGTTGCTTCATAGAATGAGTTTGGTAGTGTTCCTTCTGTTTCTATTTTGTGGAATAGTTTGAGGAGAATTGGTGTGAGCACTTCTTTGAAGGTCTGGTAGAATTCCGTGCTGAAACCATCTGGCCCAGGTCTTTTTTTGGAGAGGAGACTGTGAATGACTGCTTCAATCTCCTTGGGGGATATAGGGCTGTTCAGTCTTTCTACCTGAACTTGACTTAATGTTGGAAGATGGAATCTCTCAAGAAAATTGTCCATTTCATTTAGGTTTTCAAATTTTGTGGCATATAGGCTTTTGTAGTATGACCTAATGAGTGTTTGAATTTCCTCTGTGTCTGTATTATGTCACCGTTTTCATCTCTGATTTTGTTGATTTGGATAGATTCTCTCTGCTTTTTAGTTAGTTTGGCTAAGGGTTTGTCTATCTTTTTGATTTTCTCAAAGAACCAGCTTTTTGTTTCATTGATTCTTTGAATAGTTTTATTTGTTTCTAATTGATTGATTTCAGCCCTGAGTTTGATTATTTCCAGCCGTCTGCTCCTCTTGGGTGTATCTGCTTCTTTTTTTTTTCTAGGGTTTTCAGTTGGGCCATTAAGTTGTTTGTATGTGATGTTACGAATTTCTTCTTGCAGGCACTTAGTGCTATAAATTTTCCCCTGAGCACTGATTTCAATGTGTCCCATAAATTTGGGTATGTTGTACCTTCATTTTCATTGAATTCTAGGAAGTCTTTAATTTCTTTCTTTATTTCTTCCTTAACCCAGCTGTCGTTGAGTAACAAGTTGTTCAGTTTCCATGTGTGTGTAGGCTGTTATTTCTGTTGTTGTTGAGGTCCAGCTTAATTCCATGATGGTCAGATAGAATACAAGGGATTATTTCAATCTTTTTGTATCTGTTGAGGCTTTCTTTATGACCAACTATATGGTCTATTTTGGAGAAGGTTCCATGCGGTGCTGAAAAGAAGGTATACTCTTTTGAGTTTGGATGAAAAGATCTGTAGACGTCTATTAGGTCCATTTGATTTAGGGTCTTTATAAGTGTTTTTATTTCCCTATTTGTTTTCTGTCTAGTTGATCTGTCCCTTGGTGAGAGTAGAGTGTTGAAGTCTCCCACTTTAGGGTTTTAGGATCAATGTGTGATTTAAGCTTTAATATTGTTTCATTTACGAATGTAGGTGCTCTTGTATTTGGGGCATAGATATTCAAGATTGTGTTGTCCTCTTGGTGGATTTTTCCTTTGATGAGAATATAGTGGCTGTCCTTATCTTTTTTGATTAACTTGGGTTGAAAGTCTATTTTATTAGATATTAGGATGGCTACTCCCGCTTGTTTTCTGGAACCGTTTGCTTGAAAGACATTTTTCCAGCCCTTTACTCTGAGGTAGTGTTTATCTTTGTTGCATAGGTGTGTTTCTTGGATGCAACAGAATGATGGATCCTGTTTCCGCAACCATTCTGTTAGTCTGTGTCTTTTAATTGGGGAGTTGAGTCCGTTGATGTTGATAGAAACTAGTGACCAACAATTCTTACTTATTTTAGATGTGGGGTTGGTGGTGTCACTGAGTTTCACTGCTTGTATTCTTTTGGTTTTTTTGTTGTGTAGTTATCTATTTCCTCTGTTTCCTTAGATGTAGTTGTTTTCTTTGGTTTGGAGTTTCCCTTCTAGTAACTTCTGTAGAGCTGGGCTACTATGTAGATATTGTTTAAATTTGGTTTTGTCATGGAATATTTTGAATTCTCCGTCTATGTTGATTGAAAGTTTTGCTGGGTATAGTAGTCTGGGTTGGAATCTGTGGTCCCTTAAGGACTGTATGATTTCTGTCCAGGCCCTTCTGGCTTTCATAGTTTCTGTTGAGAAATCTGGTGTGATTCTGATAGGTCTACCTTCCTATGTTACTTGGCCTTTTTCCCTTGCTGCTTTTAGAATTTTTTCTTTGTTCTGTAGGTTCAGTGTTTTGACTATGATGTGATGTGAAGAATTTCTTTTCTGGTCTAGTCTACTTGGTGTTCTGTAGGCCTCTTGTATGTTTATGGCCATCTCCTTCTTTAAGTTGGGAAAGTTTTCTTCTATAATTTTCTTGAAAATATTTTCCAGACCTTTGAGCCTGATGTCTTCTTTTTCTTCTACTTTTGTCTTTTCATGGTGTCCTTGATTTCTTGGATGTTTTGTGTTTGGAACTTTTCTGATTTTATTTTTTCTTTGAGAGACATGTCAATTTCCGCAAGTGTATCTTCGGCTCCTGAGATTCTTTCTTCCATCTCTTGTATTCTGTTGGTGATGCTTACCTTTGTAGTGCCTGATCTTTTCTCTATGTTCTCCAGCTCCTGGTTTTTCTCTATTTGTGTTTTCTTTATTGATTCTAATTCTGTTTTCATGTCTTGCACCATTTCCTTCATCTGTTTGAATGTGGACTCCTGCTTTTCAATGATAGCTTCTATTTTTTGTCTGTTTCCTCTCTATGTATCACTAATTGTGCCTCTACTTCTTTGGGTATAATTGCCTGTATTTCTATGAGAGCTTTGTTTATTTCTTCTTTATTTGCCTTCATTTGTGTGGACATTTCTTTGAGAGCTTTGTGCATTTCTTCTCTGTTTGCCTCAATTTTCGTGGTTATTTCTCTGAGAGCTCGATTTGTTTCCTCTTGGTTATTCTCGATTTCTTTGGTTATTTCTCTGAGGGCTTTGTTCATTTCATCTTTATGGGCCTCTAATAGCTGGAGAAACATAGTTTTGAGGTCGTTTTCTTGTATATCTAGTGAATTGAAGTGTCCATTGTTTTGTGGGGTTGCTGGTGAGGTCATTATGTCCTGATTTTTGTTGGGAGTGTTCTTACGTCTGCCTCTAGCCATCTGGTTATTTATAATCGTCACTGTTTGTTCCTCGAGATTGTAGTTTGGGCTATGATCCTCTCTTTCTGTTTTCAGGACTGTTTTTTCAGGAAGATGAGAGAGGTTCACTGGTTTGGGAGTGTGCGCTGTGGTTTCAGTTTTGCCTAAGTAAGGAATGTGACGCTGGCGCTATTCACATGCACTTTTAGCAGGCGCAGTGTGCATGCGCGGATTCTTTGACTATTGCAGTGGCCTGCAAGCCACTATTACGCACTTCTGCCTGAGATCCAGGGATTGTTTGCCTGGATTACACTGGTGGACCTGAAAGGCAGAGGCTTCAATGTTGTGGTAGCTATCCAAGAATCCCTATGATGCCCACACTAGGGGTGTGGGTGGCAGGGATCTCGTCTGGTTGCTTCTGTGGAGAGGCCCTGGGTCTGGGGCAATCTCTCCCTAGAAGGCTCACTCACTCTCTTGCAGGACCAGTTGGAATGCACAGGGGTTCCCCTTGCTCACTACTCTCTGTTTTGGTCCTGCTGAGGAAGTGCACGGGTAGGCTAACAGTCAGCTCTGTGACACTGTGGCCGCAGGACTCGGTGTCCACCTTTCCTGTGTGCTGCCTCTTTGTCCTTTCCCTCTGCCAGGAGGGGTTATGTTGACTGGTCCCTGGGTGGCACGGGAAAGAGTTAGGTTGAGTGTACTCAATCCCAGATCCCGGGCCCAGATCTCTCTGCCAGAAGCAGCCTGGCGGTAGAATCTATGTTTGCTGATCCCGAGAGAGTACCAGGTAGGTTTGAGTTTCCTCAGATCCAGAGCTATGGGTTTCTCTGCTAGGGGCCGCTGGGTGAGCTGGAGAGAGGGTGCTGTGTCCTTGGCAGGCTGCCTCTCTGTCCTTCCCCTCTGACCTTCCCTTCTGCTAGGGCAAGCTTATGGAGGTGCTCTCACAGGAGTGCCAGCAGGTGTTGGGGCTTCTCAGTCGGATCCTGAGCCCTGAGCTGGCGTTTCTCTGCCAGGGGTCGGGGGGCGCCGGTGATAGAACTTGCTGCTAGACCTTATTGCACTGGACCCAGGATAATCTCAGGATGTGTAGAATGACCACAGTCCCAGATCCTGAGCTGTAGTTTGTTTGCTAGGAGCAGCCGGCAGCACTGGAGTTCCGGCACTGTGAAGCCGCTGTGCACCTCTTTGTCCTTCTGCTCTTCCGAGGCAGGGTGATGGCGGCGTTTGGGGGAGTGCCCGAAAGGATTGGGTTTTCTCAGCCCCGATCTCGAGTTGGGGTACAGACAATGTGGTCTGTGGCAGATTCTGCTGGACGCCTCCTGCCTCCTCTGAAGAGGGAGTAGGGATTTTGAGCTGGGCGAGCAGCTTCTCTCTGTGCACGGTGGGAGCTCAGTTGTGATGGCGGCAGGTACCCATGGTCGGAGAGACCTTCCGGTGAAAGACTGCGTGACCCGTGACCAGTCTGGCAACTTTCCTTCCCGGTGGGTTTTTTTTTTGCAACTGGGACTCTCAGTCTCAGGCACCCTTGTGCCCACCGATCAGCCTGGGAAAGTGATCAGGACAAGCAGGCTTGTGGCACCAGCCCGGAGACCCAAAGCCTGCGTTAGCTGGGTTCTCTTCTGGGTTCTGGCTGGGCAGCAGAGAGTGGACCCGACCGATTCCCACGCCGTGGGAGCCTCCCCTCACCTGGGAAACACGATAGGCTGTTGTTTTAGGGCCCAGAGTTCAGACTCCTGGTCGCTGCACGGAGTGTGTTGTCCCGCTTCTCAGACACGGTGTTCTCCCGGTCCCGCCATCTTGGCCCCCCTCGAAACTTTCTTTTCTCTGATGTAACTTCTGATGGTCTTGCTTCACTTCCTTTACTGAGTAAACAGATAAATGTGTGGTTATATAAATATGTGGCCAGACTTTCTTCTTTAACTTCTGTCACTGAGACATTATGTTATTACTGAACAGTTATCCCCAAGCATGGGCCAGATTTCATCCTGGTAGTTTCCTGTCTTTACTAGTACACAGACCGTTAGATTTGAAGACACCTTACAGATTACACAGCATAGTTACAAGCTTCAGAACTGAACATCCAGGCTCTCCTTAAAGGACTGTGTTAGGGCACCATGACACTTTGTTCATAAACTCAGAATTATTTAGTTAGAAAAAAAAATGAAATAGACAAACCAGGACTTTAATTTCATCTTCAATCCTTGTTGCTAAATCCTGGGACTATTGCTTTATTTTCTTAACGTGCTTTCTTCACCTGGGGGGCGGGCAGCTATGCTCCCTGGTATACTACCAGTGCAGTCGCTTACAGCTTACAAGGCAACCATGGGTGCAAGAGTTCTAGAGTAGGGAAGTGCACGACATATATGCTGTGAAGAGATGAAAGAATAAATGAGGGTCATTATCTAGGGAGAGGGTTTGTAAGGAAATATAGCTGCCTATGACTGGAAAGTTCATAGGCTCAAGAGGAACACCTGCTACTGACCGTTTCCTGAACCAGTTTAATTCTCAACTGCATTCTAAACACTTATACCCACAGATAAATGTAGCATTCACCCCTCTTCATGGAAACTTTTTTTTTCAGCAGAAAAAGACCATTACAGAAAACAGCAACTCGTCAAACTGCAGAGGATGACTGACCGCAGGGTGCCTAGCAGTCGTTGATACAGGTATAATAGAACACTTGCACCTCAGGCTCAGGGAAGATTGAGGAAGGCTGAGAAGAAAGATTTCAAAAGCCAGAGGGCAGGAACTCTCCTTTGAGATTGTGCCTTCTAGGTATGACAGGAAATCTATATCCATAGCATGGCTGCCTAAACAAGACCATAACAATTCCAACTTCAGTTGATATCCCAGAATAGGCCTTACAACCCCCACTCACCACTGACAAGCTATTAGCAATTAACAACTGCTGAGAGTAGGAGAATTATTTTCACCAGGCATGAATTCCCTGATTGGTTTTCTAATACCAGGTGGTCAGCTCTAGAAACATATTCATAAAGGCAACACTTAATGAACTCAGCAAGTTTTAAATATATATTTATTCATTTTCCACGTATATATAACAACAATGCTTAAAGATGAGTCCCCATGAATTTGGGAGGGGGAAAAAAGGAGGATGGTAATTATGTAATTACATTTCGATTGAATTTTTAAAAATTAAAGTAAAAACACCGTTTGAGGTGAGGTGGGATAGGGCGAAAAAGCAGATCATTCACGTTAAAGCCCCGAGTCCTACACTAGCATACAATACACATATTACAGTAGGCAGAGGTATAAAAAGGGGGCAAGAATATGTCAGACCAATGTGTTGACAGCGTGGCTGGCTGTTCTGCATTATTCAGTTCCTCTTACCCCCAAAGAGATGCACAACTCCACTCTTATCACCATGCATACAGTTTGACTTTGGGTTGTTCACTGGTTATTTATTTAACAACCCAACATGAGAGGAGTGATAAATGCCTGAAAACTATAAATGTGGCTGCCTGCATCGACGAGGGTTATTGCATCTCCCTCTTTCTGCTGTGAAAACAGCATGCTTCAGGTAAAACCTTCTGCTCCGCCATTAACTCCACATTGTGAAGTCAGGTGCAATAAGCCTGGAGTCAAGTGACAATGTGACAAAAGTTACTGCTGAGCCTTGCGGTTCAAGGAACACAAGTGAAAAAATAAACATTTGCTGTTACATGACACCGAGAAGTTTTAGTTTTCCTCCTTACAAATCCAGTGATCAGAAAGCCTCTTGGGGTAGTTTATGTCTCTTTCACATAGTCCAAAGCATGTGTTTCTGATTACTTCTCCGAATGGGACTCCGGAATCATTATTTCATCACTCCAACTTTTTCAACATATAATGTGAAACTTCTCTTACAATTTGAAGCTATATGTTTGGGTGAACATGTAGAAGGTAGAATAGGAAGACTTCATAGGCTCTAAGAGGGAACACAATATTGAATTCACTCTCTAGCTGGAAATGAATCTCATGGCCACATCTCACTGACTATGTTTGTGGCTTTTTTTTTTTTTTCTTCTTCAGTGAATACTTGTCATTTGCCATAGTAGTCTTATAAATAAGTTGGTTCTCTGTTTCCCCATTAAAACATCATTCATTTAAACTTCAATAACTTTTTTTTGTTGTTGTGGATATCTAATAAGAGAATTCATTCCACACTTTGACCTGGTGTTTTCACACATTGTTGACAGCTCATTCAAAAGTAACTTGGGTTTAATATATAAGAGCAAATTCTCCAACCTTTAGAAGTTGGTATTTAAGCTCTTTTGCAACCTGGTACTAGCTTAACTTGTCAGCATATATTACTCATCTTTATATACCATATACTAGATTTAAATAGAACAATATAGTTATCAGGGTGGGCTAAGGACATTGCCCGATGTATGTGGAGATTACATTACACAAATAACAGCAAGATGAGCGAGAGAGAGAGAGAGACAGACAGACAGACACCCACACAGAGACACTCATCCCCACACCCACACATACCCCCACACACCCACACACACCCACCCCCTCACAGAGAGAGACACTGCCCCACAGAGAGAGAGAGAGAGAGAGAGAGAGAGAGGATAGATAAAGATAGACAGATGATATATACAAAAACAGATAGATGATAGATAGATAGTAGATGACAGATTCCTTTCATAGCAGTATCTGTCCTTAACCCATTAAAAGCACTTATGATGCATTCATCACCCAAAGGCTCTGCTGCTGTGTATTTCTTTACTAGGCACCAAACCTTTAATATGTGAGCTTTGGGAGGAGGAACTTCAGATCTAAATCACACTATTTGGAGTGAGGTGTTGAAAGCAGACGGATAAAACTGAAACCCAAAAAGGCCAGGCAGTACCCTCTTGACTTTCTTTTGAATTCAAGTAATGCTTCATAATTACAGATTAAAATAAAAAAAAAGATAACAGAAATGGTTAAAGATCTAAAGAAAGGTGTTCCTCAAAGACTGTTCTCAAGTATGGGTTCTTCTTGGTGCCTCCTTTGGAATCTGCTAAGAACTCAGATAAGAAGTAGGACTTCATGGAGTTATGAAATGGAGAAATTTTTACTGAGACTTCTGATGTCATTCCCTAGGAAATTTCTTGGCATCCTTATTTTGAAAGTGAGCTCTTACAGCTAACTTTTACCAAGTAGCTTCTACATACAACTTTATATTTTACATTTTATGATATTTTATTTGTATACATGCCATAATGATCTCTAGTAAAGAGTCACTTTATAAAATGATTTTGCAGGATGAGTAATAAATTTAAGGAAACGAGCATATGACACCACCCATATGACCCCAAACTTCCTGCCTTCTTTGTTACAAAAGTGTTGTCAACATAGCACCTTAAAGGGGAAATTAACAAATGCAGTACAGAACATAAGATGCGTAATAGAATACCTAGTCACCACCAACTAAGACAGTGGATGTTACACTGTCACTGGAAGCCATTTCCCCCATGTATAAATAAGACTGTTAGACAGGAAGTTCTTTGGTATGTATTGATTGGGTACTGTAGTTCACCGAAGTGCTGCTTAACCAACCATTCACTACTTCATAGTTCTGTGTATGTCAAAATAATGTCATAGAATAACTCAACTTGATTGAATGCTCAGGGCGTCAGAATACAAAGCACGATATCTTCAGGGACAGAACCTTATTTGGAAGAGTTGGAGAACAATCACTCTACTTTCTTTAGGGTTGTGGAAGATTTTTAGGCCCTTACAGTTACAGAAAGTCACCGTTTCCTTGACCTAGCATGTTGAACATTTTATGGGAGTGTGCTAATGGATAATTAAAATTGGTAATCATCACTCTGAACTTTCTCAAGCTTAGTATCTCTTGCTTTGCTCTCTCTCTGGTATCAAACCCTGGATCCTGTATTTACCAAGTAAGTGATCTCAGGCTGAGGCGTATACCCAGCCTTGCTCTGCTTCCTGTTTCATCTGCGGTGATTCTTTCACTGTAGAGTGTAATATAATCCTTTCAATATAATCTTTCAATGAAGATTGAAATGAAGATTGTAGGTACTGACCTTCATCTGGCTGTTGAGATGCCATTCAAAAGAGTAGAGATCTGCAAAGATAAGTCAGTGGCTTTGTAAATAACCTCTAGGCATTCATTTGGGAGTTTTATTCAGAGATACTTTAAAAAGACAACTACTGGATTGATTCAAACCTAGAAAACAATTATGTGCTGTTTAATTGTTATGTCATTTATTAGCAGACTAATGTTTTCTATTGTCAAAGTTGACACAGGTATGTGATGTCATGAAGAGACTAACAGGGCAAAAAGTTATTTGAGAGCAGACGAAGAACAAAGAAATTTTCTCATTGACCTTCTTTAGTCTCTTTTCAAATCTACACAACCAAAATAGGACACATAACATGTGAGCATGCCCTTAATTTATGCTCTTAACTTAGTTCATACATTTAAGCTTGACATAAGCTTAAATATTAATTAATGCACATATTGTAACATAGCTGACAAAGTTGCAAATGTATGTAAATGTGTTTAGGGAGGACATAAATTCAAGATCAAAATTCTTCAGATGTATCTGGACTGCCTTTGAATGTGGAATGAACATCACATGGGACTATTCCCATTTTACCTGCTGTCGCAGCTCTCTGCAGTATTTCGGAAATGCCATGCCTGGTTGAGCACTGCATGCACAGGTGGCCTTGTAGCAACAGCGTTTGATGGCGTTATGTGCAGTCAGGAGAGAGGATGAAAAAAATGTCACAGTGAAATGTGTGACTTTTTAATAGAACTACATTAGCAAATAAGAGGCACATTGTAATAAAATATTTTTTTTTATCATCCGTAGAGCTAGTGATAAAGACAATATGCTCCAGGAAGCCAAATTTTCCCATTATTTTCCTGAATTAAATATCACGAACAAGATTGAATTTCTTAAGAAATCATAGTTTAGATCTTTGCTAGAATTTTGAAAGAAGGTTCCGGGCAAATAAGTGGTGTTGGGATTGGGCTTCGGTAGGTCTCACCGACTGTACCAAGAGTCTGGGTGTCAATGATTGGCACAGGGTGTTACATTTGTCAGACAGACCTGTGTTGTGGCCTTTTCTTTCTATGGTTGAAAGGTGGTGCAATCAATTACCTGAAAGCACTGATTGGTGTACTTGCCCGATAAACATAAATTAATACTCTTTCATCTGCTAAACTGTTTACGTCAGGCTAGAAGTCGATAAAGGATATTTTTAAAGCAGATTTTTTTAAAATTAACTTTTTATTCTTGAGATTGTAATTACAATATTTCCCTCTTTCTACTTCTCCCCCTAAATCAAATCTTCCCGTATACCACTCCTTGCTTTCTTTCAATTTTATGACCTCCATTTTCATTAACTGTTACGTGCAGACATTTATATAAATATGTTTCTAAATAAAACCTACTTTTGTTTTGTATATGTTTTCAGGGCTGACCATTTTATTTTTTCCACTCTCAACATTCCTTAGTTATTTTTATAGGGCTGAGGCCTCATGGGATTTAGGTACAGGAGTTGTTTTATCGATGTGTCTATCTGGGTTGAATGCCACAATTCTGCATTTTGATTGGGTGTTGTTTTCTGTAATGGTCTCTGTCTGTTGCAAGGAGAAACTTCTTTGATGAGGGGTGAGGACTATACTTGTCTTTGGGTATAAGGACAGATGTATAGAATGTGGAAAATGAATAGGGATTATGTTGGTTTCCTAAAGTGGTGATTGTAGGTTCTTCTTCAAGACTCATGATTTCACTAGCCCTTGGTAGTAGGGTAGGTTTCTAGTACCAGACACGATTTCCCTGTTGTTGTGTGGGTCTCAAATTCAATTAGAGAGCTGTTGGTTACTACCAAGGTATTCATGGCATCACTATACCCTTCGGGTTCTTGTGCCAGGCTGGTCTTTGCTGTGGTTCACAGAGTGTCAGTTTGTTCTCTTCATTTGAAAGCTTGCATGGTGCCTTCTATTACCATGAAAGCTAGTCGCCAGAGAGGAGGCATGCATGCCAACTCTAGCTCAGGGCTTCTGGGCCCTGTGTCTGAATAAGCACCTTTTATAAGTTCAATGGAACCAAAGGCATCAAAGTGATGATTTCAGAAGTCATAAAACAAGGTGCCAGCCTAACCACTAACTAGCACTGTGACTTTGAATGTCAGTTGTTTCCACATTCAGAACAAAAGAACTCAAATAAATCAATAATTTTCAAATGAGTTATGTATATGTAACTAAATGAGCATACATCCCAGTTTTCCTAGAAAATAGTTTGTGCTAATTTTTGACTTTGTTGGGGTTTGTTCAAGTAATTGTAGTATTTTTCACTTCAAAAGTGTTCAATTAGAACAATAATTTATATATGTGTCTACTAATGGGTGTTATTGAGAAGCAAAAACAGTATACTTACATAATATAATAAAAATATTTATAGCTTACTAAATATATCTCATAAATTATATCTCATTTACATATGAAATAGAGATCACAAATTCAATAACCCAAATTAATATTTTATCATAGTTAATTTTGTTTTGTGGATACTAAGTTACTGATGTTGAATCTAATTGGTGTAAAAGTATGGCTCTGAAGTGTGTACTATTTATATTTGTGCCTTGGAATTACATTTCTACTTGTGTAATCACAATAATTGTACATTTATTTTGTTTATATTGTTCTTACCAATAGTGGTTTTGATTTTTGAAGAAAAAGCAGTTTTCAGATTTTTACCACGTTTTATCAGTAAATAACTACTGGATGCAACTTAAAATGAAAATTACCTGGCAGGAACTCCACAAGAAGACCAACAGAGTCAAATAGCCAAGGCCCATGGCGGCTTTCAGAGACTAAAGCACCAAAGAGCATGCCTGGACTGGACCTAGGAACCCCCAATACATATGTAACCGATGGACAGCTTGGTCATCATGTGGGTACTCTAGCAAGTGGAGTGGGGACTGTCTCTGACATGAACTCTGTTGCCTGTTTTTAGATCACTTGCCCCTAGCTGGGATGCTTTGTCTGGCTTCAATGGATGCGCTTATTCCTAATGTGACTTCATGTGCAGGAATAGGTTGCTTGGGGGGAGGGCTCCCCTTTGTTGAGGAGAAGCGGAGTGGGGAAAGGCAGAGGAAGGTGAGAGGGTGGGCCTGAGAGGGGGGGAGGAAGGAGTGCCTTTGGGATATAAAGTGATTAAACAAATAAATTAAAAGTACCTGGCATTGTTATAAATGTTTATAATAATATTATAATTTCATTGAACTATATGAAAATTGTAATAAATTCTAATCAAATCTAATTCAAAGTATCTCAACCTAATATAGGAAGAACAATATTCTAAGTATGCTGGAGCCACCAGTAAGAGCGGCTACTGGTTGTCTTGACTGAGACATGCTGTGGTCTGGGAACTCCACATGCCTTCTCCATGGCAACCCTCCCTCACACTCATTCCAATTATCAAAGCCCCAGTGTACAGGACAGACCAGGCTTTCTCAGGCCCTGACACAAGTAAAGGCACATGACAGTTAAGGAAGGAACACGACGGTTAGACACTGATTTGCCCTCAAACGTTTTATGGTGCTGGGTAAAAATGCTCATAGCAACCACAAGCGTGACTGCCCAAGTTCAGTCCTCAGGACCTGTGTAAAACGCCTGTGCAATGGTGAGTAGCCACCATCTCAGCATTCTTCTGGTGAGGTGAGAGGTGTGGACAGGAGAACAACCTGAATTACATGGGCCAGCTGTCCTGGAGTACACAGAACAGCTAGAGAAACCTCACAGCTGAAAGGTGAAGGAGAAAACAAACTGTAACACAGTGCTCCTGGGGTCTACACACATGCCAACTGAACTTTTTTTTTTTTTTTTTTTTTTTTTAATGTGAAGCCTTGTTGTATGGAAAACTCAACAAATGGTTCCACTCATCTTGGAACTCCCTTATATGTCAGGTTGAGAATTGATACAATCAGGAATCAAAGTCAGAGCTGAGTGGAATAATTTAGTATGTGGAAATGGAATTGTAGCACATTTTGTCCACATGTTAAAGCTACCTGCTTTGTGTGTTTCAAAAATTGACTTGCAGATTATTGATAAGAATAAAAAATATAAGTTGAAGACTGTTTCCTTATTACTAAGATAAAGTGAAATTTGCAGTTCCTATTTATTTTTTTTCCAGCAAATGAGACTTTGGGTAGATTAATAGAACAGTCACAGAACAATTTTCCATAATGAGTCTTTGTTGATTTTTTTTTGGAAATGCATTCTCTTAAGCAACTTTGAACAAACACAGTTACCATACAATGCACACTGCATGCGTACACCACAGAAATACCACATGCACGTACTAATTACACACGACTCGTGCTCGCCACATGCAGACACACACGGACACACACACACACACACACACACACACACACATTGTACCCATAACCACTGTGAGTAACAGACTCACCTGTTTACACTTTTTTTGTTAAAGAGCTGAGCTTTTAGGTATTTAGAGCACTGTAGCATCCTAACACAGTCAATCATTATTTTTTTCTGGGCATTTTCTTTATATACTCTGGTTTTTCTTCATGGGTGAATCAGTCAAACATAAACTTTGACAAAGCTAGAGATAAAATCAAAATTGTCTTCAATTAGCTCAATAATTAAAATGTAATAAATATATATGTATTTAAAATATACAGTGTATTATAATAGATCACATATTGTATATTATACTGTGTGTATGATAATATTATATATCTTTAGTATGTCAATTTTAAAATAATAACATTAAAGTCCAATAGTTACTTGCTCCTTGAGGCCGAGCACTTCACAAGATTTAAAATTATAAATATAATATATATATTATATTTCTTTGGAATACTTCCACAGTAGCTGTCTGTCTGGGAGTCAACAAGTGATAACTAATTAGTCCACACGGTGAGGTACCCAAGTAGTTCCAATCTGGTGTCAGAAGCTGTAAAGGTTCCTGGACAGCTGCTGGTCCCTAGCCCAGAATAAAAGATTTGAATTGCTGGCTCTGCTGTCAGTGAAGAAATCATTATCAGCAAATCAGCACTGAAGTAAGAGGGAAGGCCCAGTTAACGAAAGGCAAGGTAAGTTTCCTTTTGATGGACACTTTCATAAAATCTGGGCAGCTACCAGGAGCTCCCACAATCACGCTGGAACCTCCCTCATTAATCAAAGGCAGTTTGGACAGTTCTTCAGGTGAGGCTCTTACTCAGATGAATTTAATCACTGGCAAGTTGGCCTGAAAACTAACTGTAGTAGTAAGATGGTAAAATGCATCAGTTGGAGGTTAATATTTAGTAACCCTAAGTAAATTCATTAATATCACTAGCCTTTCAATCAGGAATTAATAGTGAGTTAATTAATGCAAAATTTCCTGAAATATTTTGATAAAAACACTTGTGTTAACCTATTATTTATTGTCAAAAGAGAGCTTATTTAATTCATTGCCTTCTGATCAGAAGGTGGCGTATGTAGCAATATAGGTAGGCAGTGTTAGTGATTCACCATAGTTTTTGTTTTTACGGGAGCAATGGTCTTCCTTGAATCTCCAGCAAACTACAGAGCAGTATCTATTTCTTTTTGTCCTTGCTAAAACCTCTGTATCACACTCTTCCAAAATTTATAATATAAATTTTGATTTATATTATAAAATAAACCCTTGTTTTACTAAGTGATGTCAGGAAACCAATTCTGTACTGCTAAAATGCGAAACAAAGAGAGGATAAGAGTGAGGAGAAAATACCTAAATATTTGGTAATATTATTGTCAGAAGAGCATTAAAAATGAGCTTTGTAACGGGTAATTCACAAACTTCATGATTTTACACCTAAGTTCTTATTTTGCCAACCCGTTCACTTTCTGAATTATAGATTCTTTATCATGTCAGAGACGAATTGGCATTATTAGCCAGGTTGGGAGGAAAATATAGCTCTAACTAAAACTAATTGAAGAGTTTCAGGACACCACGTGTGTTAAGCTTACAAACACTAGAAAACAGAGTTTTAAATGAGGGCAAGCACCATCTCCATCAGCCATTCTTGGTTCTGCCTCTCTGCACGCATACCTAGAATTCTCCTTTTCATTACTCACACCGGCAATCTTGCAATCTCTCTGTAACCAGCCACACCGAGGATGGTTGTCAATAAATAATTCCTCAAACCTGGTTCAAGAGACCATGCTGTACAAGTTAAGAAAGTAAAAACACAAAGTTAGCTGTCGCTTTGTATCTGCATATTTCATAAGCGTGTGTTTAGTCAACTGCGGAGGGAAATATTTGGAAAAATTGTGTCCATACTGTACATGTGCAGACAATTTTTTTTTCTTGTCCTCTGTACAGAACTGTGTGCCCACCACATAGAATTTGTATTTTATTCAGTGTGGCAAATGATGGCAGGTCAATTCTAGTAGACTGGGGGATGAGAATAGATCATAAGGAAACACTAAGACATTATATAAGAGCCTGAGATCTGTAATTTTGGTATTGTAGTATTCCTGGAACAGACAGCAAGTTTGTTTTTAAAAACAGATGCCAGTAAAAAAAAAATGTAAGTGATGACGGCAAGAAAAACTTAAGCAAACTAATTTGACCAAATAGAGTCAAGATTATATTGATTGCTAAGATAATGTATCTTCAAATTAAGGTACCTTTTTAACATTTCAACCTCAGTTTTAAAATTAATATCCAAAACCAGAAAATAATTCTTTAAATAAACTGTAAAAATCTTCAGTGAGGTAGGTGGTTCTGACTAAATCTTTTGCCATATGAATGCAGTCTTCTTGTGATGCTCAAGCAGCTATGGGACTTTTCTTTGGCTAAAAGAAAATAGAAACCATGACCAATGGGATACTTAAATGGTCTTGCAGGGGAAAGGGGTTTCTCTTACATGCAACTTCTGTCACCATCACGGCAGCACACTGAGTGTGGTCTATGTAGATATATAGAGAGATGTTGGAGTGTGTAGGAGTTTACTTGCACAAGTTTCAGAGATGTCGTTGTTAAATGTACAGAAATTTTATGAGCCAATTGTTAAACCACAGATATGTTGAAAATGATCACGTGCAAGTTTCCATATCATAGAAACGAGGACATGCATGTGCCAGGATCCTCCTTTCTCTTTTGAAAGGCAGGATACTAGCATAGCATTGTAGATACCATTTATTCATAGATACCAACATGCCATTCATTCCACACATCAACCACTAAGGAGACAAAGATGAGGAGATTTGGCTATGGTGAGCCAATTGACCCAGCTAATCCTTTCTTGTCCCAAGAAATTGAGCAATAGATTTATTATTATTCATCACTGAAGGCTTGTGGATGACTTTTACATACCTTAAGATAATGTCTTAGTGATTGAACATGAAAGTGATTTAAAAATTGATTGGACCCCACTGTGAATCAAAACTTAAGTATTTTGCTTATAAAGACGGGTCAAATATAAGCAAGATGAGTATATAATAAAAAAAACCTATTACTTTAGTATCTAATAAGAGTACCAGATGGTTGACTTTTGCTGGATAAATGTAATGACTTAGGAAATTTCTATTTAATGACCATAACAAGTACAGTGATATTATTTAGGATGTCATGGCAAACTGAAGCAAATTGATTTTCAAGTTGTTTGCACCAAAAATTTGTAATATTCATCATCTCCTAAAAACCTCAAAACCAGTACCCAAAATGAAGACATTATATGTATTTTCTTACACATAGTTAGCAAATACGGTTATACTGTATAAATGAACTCATTGTTATAGAAATCATATGCCTTCACATGAGAAATCACACCTCACACTTAGAGATTAATCAAAGAAAAAACCCTTTAAAGACACTTGATTGGCTCTGGCTAAAGCTTGAAGAGCAGTAGCCTCAAATAAAATACTTTATTAACTTATAAGTTTTAGGCTTATGCAGTCTACACATAATGTCCCTCTGAAATATCTTTCACGTCTTATCCCTATGCTACAGCTACACTTTGAACAATAAATGGGAGACTGCAAATCTGCAAATCTGGTCACTTGGGTAGATGGGGGATTTATACAGCAAACATATTGCCAGAATCATCTTTCTCTCTTTCTTTCTTTCTTTCTTTCTTTCTTTCTTTCTTTCTTTCTTTCT